>NC_051154.1:162894455-163032850 GCF_013339745.2 Dermacentor silvarum
TAAAGGTCAGAGCCGTGTGGAGATAAGAGACGGTGCGGTCGAACGAACGACGACCGCGGTTGTTGGCAGAGAAGTGCCCCCCCCCCCTGCTCCCTCCGGCGCTGAGCTTTCCGCTTCCTTGCTTGCGCGTGGGGGATTGAGTGCGTTCGCTCTCCGTGATAGCGCGCGTCCCCGCACGCTTCCGCTGGGGCATACGGCGCGCGGCGAAGATTTTATCTATACGGAACCTCACGGCGACGACGACGGCGACGCCGACGGCAGAAATCCGGTTGAAGTGTCCATATAATTGCTATCGCAATAAAACTGCCGTTTTGAGGGGTAGTCTTATACAAAGGTGCGAATTATAGACCGGAAAATACGGTAATGTTATTGCACTTATATTATCATAAATAATATAACAAACCTCCTTCCAAAGGCACTGAGCATCAGTGGTAAAGTTGCTCCACTATAGCTCTCTTTAGCTTCACTAGCTTCACCTCGCGCGCAAGAGTGAAAGTGGGACAAGGCAGACCCAGGGGCGAGGAGTGAAACGAACGATAGGGTGAGGAAAGCAGCGTACACATGCCAGCAGAGCCAGCACCGAAGCGCTGCACGGGTCTCTCGCTCCGCTTCGTTCACTGTTTGACGCGGTGATGCCTTTTATTTTTTTCGTGCAGTTCTGCAAAACGGAACCATGTGTGCTCGCGCCGGCGTATTGTTTCTGAAATAGGGAGTTTGTCAGATCGACGCCGATCTATCACAGAAAGGAGGTTGCAATGTCGATATCAGAGTGCATTGCTCGCGAAATTAAAGGGTTTTCAAGGAAGGAAAAAAAATTCTAGGACTTTCAAGGGCCTTGAAAACGTACTTTTCAATTTCAAGGGTTTTCAAGGATTTCAAGGACCTGTACACACCCTGTATAAGAACAAGACTAACAGACAAGAAGCAATGATTCCTCGTATGACAAACAGACAAGAAACAATGATTCCTTGTATATAAGCTCCTTGTAATATACATTAAGCCATTTGTGCTTGATTGACAGATTAAAGTAGTAATGTTTTGCTTCTAAAACAATAACGTAACTTGATGTTATTAGGACCTTTCATTAAACAAAAACTCAAATTCAGTCTGAGAAAAATTGAGTTGATCTTGTTTAGAATGTACACAACTTATTAAAACTGCAAAGCATAGATTACAAGATGCATAAAAGTGGTTAACACTAATACACGTTTGAATGACATAAATATGCTGTGTAAACACTGTGAATCTAGTTCCAAGGCACTGAGAGCATTACCAATGCCATGGAAGATTCTCAGGGAAAGACAATGCCGACGGTCACCCAGTTCAGCAGTTTCTGCCAGTGACCATGCAATTTAAAGATGCACGAGTTTGGCTTTCTTTAGAACCGGGTAAAACAGTATGAAAAACAAACAAAAAAGGTGATGTATGAATGCACACCCATGCTTTACTGGCCCCAACACTAGACGAATAGCCCACGCTTCCATCCTTGGTTTTGTTGCCGATCATTAGTTGTGTCCACGTTCAAGGGAAAAAAAGTGGTTTGAGGAGCAACAGAAGCTACACCAATTTGCCAGGCTCCAAAAACAGCTCTTGTCACCTCAGTTTCCCAGATCTCCACAAAATTATTTTCAAAGTCCCCTTAAAACTTGTCTACACTTTGTAAACTGAGTCGCTGTTGGTTCACTTGGCAAGCATTCACCACCACCTGCCTTTTCGGACTTCGCTGGATGGTGCTGTTAAGTGCTGCCATTTCAGGAAATAAAAAAGAAATGCGCTACACTGGCCATGTTGGAGAGAATATGCTAATGCACTTTCAAGGATGCCTGGGCCGCGATTTTGTGGCGATGCCTTATGACTTATTCTATACTAGTCTTATCATCCACCGCTCACGGCCGGCTGATCCCATTGATAACGCGAGCTCTGACCACTGACAAAGCGCGATAAACGCGAAAAGGCATTATTACCGGAAAGGCATCGCTACAAAATACCGGCCCTGTTCAGTACTCCCTCCAAGCATCCTCTCCTGGAAGAAATAACGCTTCCGGAAAGGACCAGGCCAACATCAACTACTATAATGCTAAGCTACCCCAGGCCTTGAAAGTTGTGAAACAAAACAAACAGCACAGCAAAGCAGTATTCAAAATATTTGTTCAACACTGCAAAACAGACAGCATGAACAAAACTTCTGTCAGAATGACAAAATTTGGCAAACATACATGTGCATATGAACATGACAAAATTAAGTTGCTCAGTCCCAGGGAATTTAATCACAAAATATGAACTATCATGTTAAACAGGTGCATTTTTCGGCAAATAGTACTTTTTTTTTCTCTTTTTTTTTTTTTTACTAGAAAATCTATGTAGGTTGCATAATTGCTTTCTTGTCATTAAAGTAGTTCTGGTTGTATTTTTGCTGCAAATATGCAAGCATAAAAGCATAGCTTTAAGTTTTGTATTTCACTATGTCTATAGTACCCATTTTGTTTGACTTCTTGTAATTCTATTCCCCTTTTGGATGTCTGAACCTATTTTTTATTGTATCACCTCATATCCATCTATATATATGTTCTGAACTCGGACCAAGTGCTGCTGCTGATTGTACAGGTCTTAAGAGATTCTTAAGATTTATACAATGTTTTTTTCCCTTAAATGCCTCCAACTCAATGTAGAAAATAAACTGAATTGTACAAAAAAGATTTTTCTTCTTCTTCATAACAAAGCGGTCCTACCTCTTTCCTTGAAATTAAAATTTTTTAACCATTTGCACATATAATTTTGTTTTTCTTAAAAGGAATACGTCCTGTTCATCATGAACTGGAGCAGGTGGTGCAAGGTCATCCGGCGTTCAATTCATTTCTACACAGAAAACAGTGCTGTTACGAAAGAAATATGGCAAGCACAGCCATGTAATCAAATGTTATGCCCATGCCTTGGCCAAGGTAGTCCGTCCTCCATGTTCCCAGGTACTTAGGCAGGAAAGTCCTCAGGGTCAACAGCTCTGGTAGAGGTTGTTCAGCTTTAAAAACCTCTTCATAAAACTTGTGCTCTCGTAGGGTGCGCTCATCACTGCTCAACAAAGGCTTCAAGATGGACCCATCTCTGTGTTTCAGAAGACCTACAAGTTTGGAGGAGACATGAAAAATAAAGGAAGAAAAGATTAATATGTCCACTAACACAAAGTACACAGATAAGAAGCGCCCCCTAATGGAGGGAAGCTGTCTGTCTGCTTAAATAGAATGGGCACCAAGTCATGGGAGTTCATAAGTTTCAGGCTAACAGATTGAGTTGTGAAATTTACAACATACTTCGTGAACTATAGTCTCCTAATACTTAGTTATTTGTGAAAAATCCGACAAAGAAAAATTCTGAACACACACTTTAGACTATTTCCCTGTTTTAATTAACATTGTAGGACACAAATGCAATAACACTTCAATGTGAACTTCCACACTGAAATTGAATGAAATGCTGCTATTAACTGTTTATGTGGTGCTTGTATTATTGTATTCCATTAATTGGTAATGTATTCATTCTGATATATGCCACTGTATTCTGTATTGCATTCATCGTACTCTTTGTCAATGACTATGGTGTTCTGCTATTTGGATTGAGGGCTTGGTTCCCAAGCGAGTGGTTGCATTAATTCAATGATGGTGGGATGAAAAAAGCACCTTGTATTGATATTTCTGTGCACACTTAACAACCCCAGGTGGTTAGAATAATTTTAAAGCCCTTTCCTATACAAACTCCCCAGACAAGGTGCAGCTTTGGAATGTTAAAACCTATCAGTTTATTATTCTACTCATTATGCATTGTTTAGAACATACATTTTTCTCTCCTTTGAGTAAAATCCAGGTATGGGTGATCTAGCAACAAAATTAGGCGATTTACAATCATTCAGTCTGTTCCAAAAGGTGATACTAACATCTCCATTATCCAATATAACTGCAGCATCTGTATTAACACACATTGTGAGCATCTTGTGAGGGCATCTTGTGGGAAGCATGTCAACGATCACTGCTTTCTGCTGGAATACTGCTGCCCACTTCCAAACAGTTCCATATGATGAGCATGATCCCCAGACACTTCACAAACAGTGTATAACAACGTTCCCAACAAAAATCAGTGCTAATTTTGCATAGCAACATTGTTCCAGCCAATCAAAGTCCATTACTGAAAGTTGAAAATGCGCAGACAGCTGCAGCACTCTGCTTTTATGTTCCCAACACTGGGGGCTTCAAAATGGGATGTCACATGCATATGACACATACTTAAATTGGCTGAGCTTCTATGGTTTTTAAAAATTTTGAAATAGTAGCACTATTTAGTATCCACTGCACCATGTCATACATTCTATGTTTCTCTGTGATTATCCAGCTCTTTGTACACAGAGGTTTGAATGCTACACAGAGGTTCCAACGCAAGTTTAAAGATATTAACAATTCAAGAATACCGAAGCAGTAACCAGAAATGGGGCTTCATTCTAGGAATAGTACGATTCTCAAAACATCAATTATTTCCTAAGGCAGAGTTATTGCTGGGTTTTTTTTTTTTCTATTATTATTAAAACATGAGCTGCCCTCGTCATACTAATACCCACCCAACCTCTGTTTTCATGTTCTAAATAAATTATTTAACCCTAACACCAATGGGGCAATTTTGACATGTTTTTACTCTGTCATAATCATAAGTTATGTTCCACTATCTAGAATGCTGAAAATGCATGCCATAGTTTCGTGCTATCAAGTGTATAAATTGGGAACCACCAAACACAGAGCATGATAAGACAATGGTGGACAGTGCACACCAACCCTTATCTTCTCTTTTGTGCTCTGTGAACTAGCCCACCAGCCCTTCTAACTCATGCCAAGAAAGCACTTTCATTTTTATCGATTTCTCGCATTGTACACCCTTTCTTATTCTCAAACAGTGCACAATAGGTTGTGTGCTTTGACAATAAACACACTAGCAACGACTTGGGAACAGGGCACTTCATTCAGTGTTGCACAGTTCACGAGTCAATAGGCCATATTAACAACTCATAATTTGTGACTTGATACTTGCACAAAAACCAAGTCCGGCATGAGCAAAACAAATGCTCACTTTAGACAAAACAGGCTGCTACTTCCAATGATACATGATAGCTTGGTGTCCAGTCACTAAAAAAAGATTTGTCAAACAAGAAACAATGAAGTCTAATTCCCTATGGTGTTTGCATGGTCCTTGCAGCACTCAAATTTATGATTTTGAGCAATGCCAGCCTAGCAAAACAATGGCAAATAAACACTGCCGTGAACAAAGCTTTAGGTAGAACAGTGAGAAAGCTACTGACAAAGCTGAAGATGATAGGACCCATGCTGTCTAAGTTTATGTGTGCTCCCTGAACATATATTTAAAAAGCCTGCTACCTTCCTTCTGTAGTTATTCAACAATGGATCACATCCAGTTTATCAGATAACTGAGAAGTCTGCACAATATAACAAACCCCTGTAAGCAGGCTTCATAGAGTGTGTACCATTCAAATCAATAACATATGTAATATTTTGAGAAATATCAACAGAGACTTCACAACTACCATAACTCTTCACAAAAAGAAAAACGCCAATTAAGATTGGCATTAGGCAAGGAAACTCTCTCCCATGTAATTCACTGTATGCTTGCAAAATATATTCAAGGTGCAAAGTCGGAAGGGATTACTGTAAGGATCAATTGGGAATATATCAGCAACCTGCAGTTTGCAAATGACATTGTCCTGTTCAGCAACAGTGGGGGTTAATCTCTAGAAATGATCAAGGACTTGAACAGGCAAAGTCTAAGGGTATGTTTATGAATTATTATGGAAAATAAAAATAAATTAAGATAATGTTCAATAGCAAAGAAAAGATTTTGTGATCAGTAGTCAGCCTCTTGAGACTAAGGAGTACACTGAGGCCAACTAATTGCGGGGGAATGGATCACGAGAAGAAAATTTCCAGAAAAATAAAAATGAGCTGCACACATACAACAGGTGCTTTCAAGTCATGAACTGATATCTTTGAAGAGAAAATTATACACTTATGTGCATACACTCAACTTATAGATTTCTCACTAACCTAGGGCTGAAACTTCATAATAACAATGAAGCCTGAGAAGCTAAGGATTCTGCAATGAGCAATGGAACAGAAAATGATAACGCCTAGCCCTCACACCAACAGGCAAGAAGCTCCTAGCGCGCCTAGGCTACCCAACACAGGGCTGAGGCCACGAAAAATCAATCTATCTGGCCCCCAACATCTGGGAGCATATCAAGGTAGCTGCCATCCCCAGAAGCATGCACCCGGAACATCATGCCGGTCGTCGCAAAGCTCGCGAAAAGACTCTTCAAACAAGATACGGTAACCTCCCCAACATACTATATACACAGATACCGCGCAGTACCCCCGAAAAGCAGCCATGGCAGTCAGTGTTGTCGACCATAACCTTCAAGAGGTGGTCTCGATGACGGTCCGCACTGCCAATACCCTCGAAGCGGAGGAGACAGCCATCGCCTTAGCCATCGCCTCTAGTCAAACCAAAGAACACACTACAATTATTACCGACTCTCAAGCAGCTTGTCGTAGCTATGCCAGAGGCAGAATATGTTCCATCGCCGCCCGACTCCTCAAACAAGCCTCTCAATTACCCGACGTTGAAATAGTATGGACTCCAGGACACGAGTCCCTCCGTGGAAATCAGCGTGCGCACGCTGTAGCCCGAGCTCATGCCACCCAGGCGCCACAAGAGAGGGATACGGCTGCATCTATGGAGCCTGTACCTTTACAATACCACGCCATATTAGAACACCACAGATTGAACAGACGACAATACCCACCTCCGCACAAGACCCTCTCACGCAAAGACGCAGTAGCATGGCGACAATTACAAACCAACACACACCCCCATTTAAGCAGATTACATGCAATACACCCTGCACTGTACTCGTACAAATGCCCCCTTTGTAACGACTACGCTTCCCTATATCACACCACATGGGCATGCCCCAATATACAGGTAGCCCCGCATATACCCAACCCAACACCCGAGCAGTGGGAGGCCGTGCTGACTAGCTCGGACCCTCGTGACCAGCAACAACTGGTGCGGCGGGCCCGGGAGACAGCAAGAGCCGCAGGAGCCCTGGACTGAGGGCACCTCCCAACACAAGCAGGAAGACGCCCTGCTTGTTTTTTCGTTTTTTTTTTTTTCTCTTAATAAATGTTTTTCCTCCTCCTCCCGTTAGGAAATGGGAAGACTCGGTAGTTTGCATTAGAGAGCAAATTGGTGAAGCTGATATTCTATTTCAGCTTAAGAGGAATAAGTGGAGTTGTCATGTAATGCACACAGCAGACCAATGATGGTCTGTTAGAGAAACAGAATAGGTGCCAGTAAAATGCAGTCAAGCACAGCAGCAGATTAGGTAGTGTGATAAGAATATATGCAGGCATAAGATAGAATCAGCTGGTGCAAGACAGCTGTAGTTGGAGATCATTGGGAGGGGCCTTTGTCCTGAAGTGGACATAAAATGGGCGGACAGTAATAATGAGAAGTTATCACACATTCCTGCCCCATTCCTGCCAGATTTGAATGGTTTGACAGAGTGTTTCAGTGACATTTGTTACCAGTTGCTGTTGAAATCTCGAACAGATAAGTTATCAGTAAATGTGGTAAATACACTTGGGGCAACAGATGTTCACAGTGCAGCAACGACCTTCCAGCTGATGAAAGTGAGCATAACGCAATACCACATTATACCTATACAGTACTGGCGCTATCCACTAAACAATACCAAAGCCAAAAACCTTAAATCTAGAATACCATTTTTTTTTTTTATTTACGTGGCTTCTTGAACATGGTACATGTTTGATTATGAACTGCTCACTGGCAGTTTATTTTCAAGTTAAATTTTGAAGTTAAAATTAAAGAGTTCAAAATCCTAAAGTAACACGGGCTAAGGAGGCACGGCTCTAGATTAATGCTGACCACTTGTACGCGCAACCTCATACTGAGCAGAATGTTATTGCCGATGAGACAGTACAGTGGGTTCATTTTTTAAGTTAACGACATGAATTGGAATACACACCATTCATTCTTAACACTAAACACTCCGTACAAGAAGACCTGAATTTGACAGCACAAGGCACTATCATGCAAATGACAGCCACAAAGACAATGCATTGTAAATAAGCAAAACTAATACCAAAAGCATCAGGCAAAGTAGCTCAGACACTACCTTAGTAGTTGCATTTTGCTTGTGAAACAGCATGCACAATGCCACATCGCCAAGAAACCTTAAGATACTTGCAACCCGCGCGCTTTAATACGTAATATGGATTACCTAACTTGGTTTTTTTGTTCCCGTGAACGTGGCCGGCGATTTGATAGTCGAACAACAACGTTTCCTCGGGCAACAGAGTTCCCTCCTTCATGGCTAACTTTAAAAAAACACTTAACAATTCTTATCAGTCAGTACGACGTGGCGATGAAGTTTTAAGAATAACTACATCAAAGCCCCACGAAGAACCAATTCTACAAGCGCTCCACAGCTGCAGTCCTGCAGAAGCTACAGTTCACCACGGCGAACGAAGCAACCAAAAGTGTAGCGTGCAGCCCGTGTAGCATCAGTCAAAGCAATTATTTGAGCTGGCCAAATGCAACTATAACACCCCGCGTTTCTGCGTCTATTATGCGGTGCTGCGGCACAGAACACAGAACGCACCACCTAAACCATGCCTAAACCAACGCCTCCTGTCTTTATAGGAGGCGTTGCCTAAACCAAACAAAAACCAGTAAAAATAGAGTTGTTAATTTTTGTCGATGTCTTATAAAAATGACACTAAACATTAAACTTTAAGAAACATTGTTATTATTTATATATGGCGTCTGATAAAACTAATTGAAACCCTGTAACGCACTTCGTATTTCGAAACTATGGCGTGTCGTAACAGTAGTAAATATTCTGTGCCCGTGCAACGCTATAGCAACGCCTGTGGTAACTTATAGTCGTAATTAATTAAAAAAACCTGATAAGACAGCACGCAGTAAAGAAGACGTACTTTGATGAAACGGTGATATCTAGCCAGTGCCCTGAAGTGAAACCGTTTCGCATAGTTCGTATCAGTCGCAACTGAGAGGGGCAACAGTGATTGCGATTGCAGTAGTTCGGTTGGTGTTTGTATGTTCCGTAGCGATATAGTAGCGGTATCGTCGTATTGTAGTGTATCAAAACCAGTGGCCGGATAATTCACTGAGGACGCGTGGTCAAGTATTCGTCGAAATCGTCGCTACAATGGCAGTCCCGCAGCTCTCAAGTGGAGCTGCATGCTTTTTACTCTGGCTCTTCGTTGTTCGTAGCGTGCAAGGTAAACTAACGCGTGCGGTTCCTGTTACAGGTCAAAACTTTAGACGTTGAGTCTTTTGAAGGGTCCTAGTCTAACGTTGTGCCCTTATTGAATGTCTGTATTAACGGTTTCGTTGTTTCTGTGAATTTTGTGCCCTGGTGCTCTGCAGTGGATTTCGGTTTGAATTTCACTTGCAAGTGCTTATTGAGCATTGTGTGCGTGCATGTTGTTGTGTAAACAGACGTCAGTTTCACTTTTTGCGAAGTCCCACCACATCTGGCGTTTCTTTCTGAATTGTTGACGCAATTTCTTTCGCGAAGTGGAGTAAAGTTGTGGAAGCTACGATGGTTACCTTGAAATTGAAGCAAATGCACTTACCACCAGACTGCCTAAAACGCTACTTTCTGCTCATTTATAACGTAACTAGGAACTGCATTTTTTTTTGCAAGTATTGCTTTTATTTTTTCGGTACCTTTCTATGCTTATGGTGCTTAGGCCGGCGAAAATCACTTGAACAGGGTGCTTTCCTTAACGCAGGGGGACAGGGTTTCTCGGCATATACTTTTTTGAAATTCGGCAGGCATTTATTGGCATTTATTTTCCTCTGAAAATTCACCGCTGATCAGCACCTATTTATTTACATTACCGCCATTACCGTTCACACGAATTTGTATTGGAAGGAAACAGTTGAACGACAAAACGTTATTGTCATTAAGGCACTACAATAAAGCACGAGGGCGTAGAAGGTGCAGGCAGGTCTGTACTACATGCTGTATAGTAGTCACTTGGGGTGGGAAAGTGGTGCATATATTTCAAAAATTATTTGACACTGGCCCACGGAAAAAAAAGAGGCCCCCACAAATTCCTGGAATCTTACTGTATATCCACAATCGCCAGTTTGTTTGTGCCTCTTGAAATAGGCTCCCTGATCGTGTCCTCGCCCTGTTTGTGTCAAGAAGTTGGTACGCACTGATGGCGGCTCCTGCTTGAAAAGCATCAACCCCATTACCAAATCCCCTTCAATTTTTCCACAGCCAGACTGACGAGGATACGCGGGAAGGAATGGACATGCATAAATTTCTCTTATTAAATCGTCTTTGTCATGACGCGGTTGGCGAAGCCCCTGGTATTCGAGTGAGGTTCACGCAAGCCTGACAAAACGAAAACCTGCTCGTCTGGAAACCACATTCTTACTCTTACACGCGGGGGATTATTTGTACCAGCCAAACACGAGTAAGGGGGCTTAAGTACGAGCACCCAATCTACTTAGAAGAGTCTGATCCATTGCAGGGCCTAGTGTGATGGGCCATGATGAATCACTAAATTCGGCACTTTTCAGCTTAAATATAATACCTAAAATTGGAATCAGCAGGTAGTGTTTGGCACTTATCGGTAAAAACCAAAAACTCCAATCTCTAATTATATGGTTCATACGTAAACATGACTCACTTTAAGGAAATGTTGCAGCAATACATTCAAACACTTGGGTTCTCTTTGATTTACTGGGCTATTGTGTCTAGGACATGTAGGTTTAGGACTCAAGGTGTGTATATGTAGAATGCACTTGGCTGTTAGTATGGAACGTCAACCATCTTTTCGCAGCTGCAAAGAGTGCCGTGAGCTTGGTTTCAAATGGTGTCGTAATGAATTCCACTGGTTGTAGCAGGCAAATAACTGACATGGTGTTTTCAGATTGAGAACTATCTAGAAGTGGAGGCAAATTGGAAGGGTGACTGACTTCCCTCTACAATTGACTTGATTAGGTAGCTCAATGGAGTAACAGCACATAGAGGACAGGACAAACAGAATTAACAAAGTGCTTACTGTCGGCTCAATTTTATTGCACACAAGGTAATATATAAAAGTGCCAGAAGATGGGCGAGATAAGCATCTAAAGTAAAAAAACAGAAAGCAAGAACAGGGGCCATCAACCATACATGTGAAAGAAGCACGACTCCTTGGAGAGTAGTGACAGCATGCTCACATATGTGTCACCTTTCCTGTCGATGCCCAAAAAGCTTCATATATTTTGCGTACCAACTGGTCCCGATAACGCCTTAAAGGGAAGCTGAAACACTTTATAAAAAAAAAATGGAGCTTTCAGCGAATTATTTCACCCCCTGAATACAAAAATCACAGTTTAACAAGCCGCACGTTGCTTTAATTTAGCAAAAACGAGCAGCAGCGTCTGCGGGAAACGCCGCAGGTTGGTTAATGGGCCCTGATGAAGGCAATTGTGACGTCGTCATGGGTATTGGCGAGGCGCATGATTCGAATAGAGTGCTCACGGGACCCCTGTGCTGATGTCATCCTTACACCCAGTTACTTGCCGCTACGCTCTGCGCATGGGGTCGGAGCTTCAGCGTAAATTTTACTACGCGCATGATCGCGAAATTAACTTTCAGGTGTTGAATTACATTGTGACAGCCTTCCAAACCACCGTAAATCTTCCAATTCGAAAGCCCCTTCGTGTCCCTTTAATATCCTGCACTGATTGAACGGTGCCGTACAGCTGCATCGGGCACTATGTGCTGCAAGCTGGCAGCCTACACTCCACTTAAATTGGCATGTTCCGTCAAGCAGTCATTGACACAACGGCTAGTTTGGCCAATGTAGTAACGACCACATGAAAGAGGAATGTTGTACGCTACGTTGTCTCACCATTAAGAAAAATGTCTTGTGTTTATCACACTTGCATTGGCAGGTGTTCTCTCAGTTAACTTTGTGGCACATACTGGAGAACAACTTGTTCTTTTGCCAAAAAAAAAATACCTCTGATGCCGACCCTCTCGGCTAGTTTTTTTATGCGATGTGACACTGGTGCAAAAACGGAATGATAATGTTGCATGATAGCAAAGTTTTTTCTTTTGTATTGGTTTTCTCAATTTCTGGGAAATTTATGTCTGCTAAAAGACATTCAGCAACAGCAGAAAGCAAATGGTTCAGAAAACCTGCCATTCGCAGTCTAAGCACCAGCGAATCGAAGCTGCTGCAAATAATGTGATGGTAAGACCGTGACAAGGTGGCCCCCAAACATGACTTGAATATGCTGAGCTATAGGGTAGGGAGTCTTTCAGAGTCTTTAATTAGATCAGATGCCATTCCGTCAGCATGTATGGTCAATAATTGGATAGGAACCTTAGTTTATTAGTAGGAAATTCAGTCATTGTAGTTCCTCCAAGCAAGAATGCAACATGTAAATTATCTGTCTAGCACCAAGCTGAGTGCTTGTTACATTACTGAAAAAATTGGCTACATATCCGAAGACTTTCATAGTGCCTGTTTGTCGCAGGCTATCCATGAGGCATCTGTCAGCTGGCTATAAGGTTGCTAATAATTGGAGCTAGACATGAACCAGTTCATACGAATCTTTTTTAATAAAACGGTAATATGAGGCTTTTTGCACCAACAAGAAAGGTGACACGTGTGAGTTAGGTTTCACTGCTCTTCAGTGTAATCATGCTTCTTTCACATGCATGATTGGCACCCATGTTATTGCTTTTAATATTTTGTATTTTGCGTGCTTATCTCCTTCTCTCCTTCCAGCACCTTTATATATTGCCTTGTGTGCAATAGAATTTTTTAGACAGTCAACACTTTGTCCATTTGTCCTGTCCCATGCGCTCATTCTCTATTTAGCTAAAACTTGTACTTGTCAACCCAAATTGGCACTCTTTTGCACTCGGTAGGCTGCAGCTAACAGGCGACCCACAGGTGACCCTTGCCTACTGCTGACCTGTATCCCTTAGCTTTTTCTGAATTCTGCAGTACCTACTGCAGCAGCTGGGGTTAAAAAAAAAGTTTCATAGATTACATCGCCAATGTCTTACATTGGTAGTAAAGTGAAAGAATTGACTGCATAGAAATGCATTATGTCCTGAGAATAGCTTGATGGGCTAATGTAATACTTCGCTAGATATTGTTGGGGAGCTAAAACTTTCACACAGACTGTAATATGCTGGAAAAAATGTGTGACAGATCAAAGAATTGTGCTGCTAAGGCTTTTGCAGAAAGTATAAAAATGCACAGAAGTATGGCACAAGTACAAACTACCAGCTGAAGGGTCTCACACTGCAGTTGTGGAAACTGCAGGAAATTGAAACATAAAAAGAAAGGAACAAAAAATTGTGCAATGAATCTTTTGTTCCTAGAACAAGCGTCGCATGGAACCACCTTCCCTCCACAATCGCAAGCATAACTGATGACCACGAGTTCAAGATCACTTTACAAGATGCCTTGTAATATTTTGTTAGCTGCATGTCTTTGCCATTTTTTCCCCACTCTTTTGTGTAGTGCCTTTGGGCCCTGAAAGTATTTTAATAAATAATAAATAAATAAGACCAGGATAAACTATCACAATTGATCATTATTGTTATTACTGTTGATGCTCAGTGCGCATGTCCAAAGGCAATTCAGTATTTGCTGGAGTTTCTTTTGCAATTAAGGTGACAAGAGGGCATGCTGACGTGCTCTAAACCTGCTGAACATTGTGCAAAGGCTTCTATAATTTCTGTATTTGTATGTGTGAATTTATTCTGTTTACTGCGTTGTACTATTCACACAAGGACAAAATCTGGGGACTTTTGTTTTTCTTGTTTCTGCATATCGGGCTCCAGGTACCGATGACTCGTATATACAATTGTATGATCGTCTTCTAAGACTGAGCGGAAAAAACATGCCACTTAGTGATAGACATGCTCAATCTTAGCCTCCAGCAGGTTATTAATAATGATACCCAGAGAAATAATATTCTGGATCTTCTGTTCCTGAGCGAAATATTTTTTGGCTGAACAGCAGTGGTTGAGCCTAGTATATCGGATCTCAAGCTTATATCTTTTTTGGGGGATGTTCCACCGGAAATGCACCAAAGTCATATAACTGTAAAAACAATTGGAGACTTTACTAATGCCGATGATGTAGCAGTCATAGGTTATCTAGGTACACATCTTAAAATAATTGATAATAATGTTAAACTTTCATGGGCAACGATTTCAGGATACTGTAGAGTACTGTACTAAACAGTTCGTCCCTGTAAAAGCTGTTCGAAAACAACGGCTGAATCCTTGGATAAATTGAAAAATTATCCAAGCCAAACGTAAAATTAAGACTGAGAAAGAGGAACAAAACGACGAGCCCCCGCATATTGTGCATCGGAAACAAGAATTGCTGATAAAGGTAAATTTGGCCAGAGATAGGTTCTAGAGTACGAATATTGAAGAATTTCTTTCTAGTGATCCGAGAAAGTTTTGGTTACACCTAAGCCAAAGAAAACAGCAGATAGAGAGCATTAAAGTTAATGGAATTGAAATAGAAGATGCACACAACATTGCAGAACACTTCAATGTTTATTTTCAAAGTGTGTTTGCGGAGCAAAATCAAACAGCTTTCAAGCACATGTAGCCCGTCGGTAGATGACATTTTAATCACTCCTGAGGGTGTCCTGGTGCTGCTCCTAAATATAAATATTAAAAAATCTGCTGGTCCTGGTAATATTTCTAATGCTTTCTTGAGATGATATTCTGAACAAATAGCTGAATTTATTCCAAATTTTTTTCAGTTATCTTTAAAATTAGGAGAAATGCCGGCAGACTGGCACAAAGCACGTGTTGGGCCGGTGCACAAGAAAGGAGACCATCTAATAGTTTCAAACTATCAGCCTATATCTATTACTAGCACGAGTTGCAAGCTATTGGAACATATTGTCGCTGGTTTCATACAAGGGTTCTTGAAAGATCATAACATACTATCACCTTTTCAGCACGGTTTCAGAAAAGGACTCTCCACGGTGACTCAACTAGTGACAACCATGCATGAACTTTCCCATAACTTGATTTATCCAGACAAATAGATGTGCTCTTTCTGGACTATAGCAAAGCATTTGATAGGGTTCCCCATAGAAAGTTACTATATAAATTAGAAAAAATTGGACTTACTTTTGGTATTATACAGTGGATTCGTGCTTACCTGAAAGATGGAGAGCAGTTTGTTGAAGTTAGACATTGTAGTTCTAGTGCCCATCAGGTCACCTCAGGAGTTCCTCAAGGCACTGTGTTAGGGCCATTGTTATTTTTAATTTATGTTAATGATATGATTGATGTGATTCCTGCTAATGTGTCCATTCCGTTATACACGATTGACAGTGTTATCTTCAAGGAAATTATGTCCCATAATGATCATGATGTGTTGCAGAGATGCCTTGTAGCAATCTCTGACTGGTGTTCAAATTGGGGAATGCAGCTCAATGCAGAAAAAAAACATACTTTTACGCATAACAAGAAAAAAATCTCCCAGCAAATTTCATTGCCATCTTGAAAAACAGAACTGTCACCGAACTCGAAAAATATAAATATCTTGGCATTACTCTTACCAATAAACTCACATGGTCAACACATATCTCAGATATCTGCTCAGCAGCATTAAAGAAACTGTGGTTCGTAAAGACAAAGCTTAAACACGCACCTATAAGAACTAAAATATTAGCCTACAATGCAACAGTGAGATCTAAATTAGAATATGCTGCTGAAGTCTGGGACCGACATACTAAAAAGGGCATTATGGAACTCGAGGGAGTCCAGAGAAAAGCTGCGAGATTTATATACGGAAAATATGCCAGGAATGATTCCCCGTTCTCATTAATATTACAAAACAATACAGACATTACAAACACACAGAAAAATTAATCACCTTGTACTACTACGCAATACTCTTTCTGGGGAAAATAATATGGCATTACCCGCTTCTGTATGTCAGCCTGTTACGAGAAGAACACAACACAGTCACGAATATTTGCTTGCACCAGTTTTCACTAGGACAAACGCTTAAAAGTACGTTTTTCCCCCCTCAAACGGTGAGCAAGTGGAATTCACTTCCCATTGGTGTATTTGATTAAAATGATTTCATGGGCTGCATTGGCAGAGCATTTTTGTGAATTTTAGCGATGTCCAAGTGTGATCCCCGCTTCTTTTTATCCGTTATGTTCATTTTATGCAAGATTATTTACGCCTGTCTGTACCTTCTTTTTGCTTGCTGTAAAGCCCCTCCTGCTTGGGCCAAAGTATTGGCCTGCAGTATTACTAAATAAATGAATAAAAAATGAATAGACCCATATGCACAATGGATGTCCACTTAATTTATTTGGTGTTTTGTGCAAACAGTGCAGCGCAGATAACAGAACAATCTCATACCAACTAGCGCCAGTCAAAGCCTTATTTGCAGACATGTGAATCTGTTTAATTTATTTTGTCCTTTATGTGACCAGTACGGCGCAGTAAACAGAACGGCGTTATACCAATTAGCCCCAGTCGAAGCCTCACTGATCTGTGAATTAACAATTATAAAACCGCTTTGAAATTTTGGAAGGCAATAACATTCACAGGTGATCGGCCAGGTGGTGCAGGACCTTAGGTCAGCAAGATAAACAGAACTCGCACTGAAACTCGGCAGCCAAACTCAGCTAGGCTAGGCTGAGTTTGGGAACAAAACCATTTCTCATCCATTCATGACTCACAGATCATTCCACACGTCACTGCCATAATTCTATTCGATATATGTTTTACACTTCTCTACCGCGATTTGTTCTTAGGCCCCTCTACAGCCACATTGCATCCTGTCATCGGAACTCACTGATCATGGCAAACATACCATTCATTGTCTTGGCGCTCTTTGGCCACACTTGGCCTTTGCACCACAAAACACCAAATATCATCATCATCAGTTTAGGAACAAAGTCAGACCCAGCTGAATTCGCTGATTTTCAGTATTGTAAAAAGACTTGTGCAGGCTCACTCAGACTCGCAGGTTCATGTACTCATACTCACTGAGGCTCATTCATATTTGCAGAATCGCCCACTCACACAAACTCATGGAATCGTGCGCGAGTTCAGACTTGCATATCAGGACTCATTTGACTCACATTTGCAGCTTCAAAACTCACCCACACTCAGAATCACCAACTCATAAAAATCAGTGGTCAAACAAGAGATGTCTTGGGCTGGCCTGTGAGACATCCCTTGTTCAACTACCGTTGGTCACTTCAAGTCTCCCATCTTCCTGTGAACCTCTGTCTTGTCTGCAGCTTATAGTGAGGGAATTTGCTCGATTAAAAGTTGCATCTATGCATAATGGTGTCAATTGGAGATTTCATGTTGGCTTATGCAGGTGAAACAAACTTGTGCATATACTTGTGAGGCTGGGGTATGTGTAAAATGGATGGCATGCACTGTTAAGTGCGGTAAAAATTATATATTGTTTCAATAATGTTTTTTAATTGGTGTGGTGAACATTATTTATGCACCAATGTGCCTGCACAATTGATTGATTAACCTGGCACCTTAAATTAGTAAATGTTAATTTCATAGACATAAGTTCTTTGTTTACATGTCCTCATTCAGGCTTACTGGTTTTACCAAACCGTGCTTGTGAGTAGAGTCTGATTTACTCATGATCATTGGAACTTGGTCTTTTGTGTTGTCGTCGACTCGAAAAGAATTGGATTCACATATATGGTTCATTCTTTATTCACACAAGCTTCTGTTCACTGGGACTCTCTTAGATGTAAACTCGCACCCCCTTCAACCTGCTTAACGTGCTCCTACTCAGGCTCAGGCTCACACCTATGTGGACTCGCGCAGACTCCCACCCTTTTGAACTCACTTTGACTCGCTCAGAGTTGTAACCTTTAAGACTCATTCAGGCTCATACTTTCACCCATTCAGAATTCACTGGAGGCTTGAGTTGTAATTAACTGATAAATGAGCTTGCCGCCCTATGCCTATAGCTACACAATGCTATAACCCCCCCCCCCCCCCCCCAAAAAAAAAAAAAAAAATAGATGTGCAAAAAAAAAAGTAAATAAAAAGGTAAAGGCATGTGGAGTTAAGCACATGAATTTTGTTGACTGTAGGTCTCCCTTGTAGCAACATTTCCATTGGTCGAACAGGTAGGTTTTCTTATGAAAGGTTGTAGGAGCATTAAAATGTATACCAGCAGCTGCAAGCTTTACGCCATCTGGCTGATCAGTGCAGTAGTTGTGGTTACAGTCTACTATTTGAAAGAGCCTCTAAAATTGACAAATCACATATGCAAGTAGAGAAATTATGAATGCAGATTTGTAACATATCTGTTACACCCTCCGTCATCTCATCTGTGAAAGAAATCTTGCTGAACATTAATAGTAATGCTCATGCATGATGGTTTTTGCCAGTCTGATTTGTTCTTTGTGCCTTCACCGTTTTCACCCTTTCTTTTTACGTCTCAATTTTCTGCTGGTTTCACAACTACTGTGTGAAGCTCTTTAGTTGGTAGCTCTCACTTGTGTTAATCATATTTGTGTTCATTTTATATAGCCTCTGCTAAAGCCTTAGCAGCAGAACAATTTTTCCTGCTGTCCTGAGAGCCTGGCTAGACTAGATGGCTAGACTTGGTTTCAAAGTGGGGTGAGAATTTGAAAGGGTGGTATGGTAGAATTGCAGTCAGAGAAGTGTTGAACATGGTTGTGCTTTTTAAATTATTCTTACCCGCCGTGGTTGCTCAGTGGCTATGGTGTTGGGCTGCTGAGTACGAGGTCGCGGGATCGAATCTCGGCCACGGCGGCCACATTTCGATGGGGGCGAAATGCGAAAACACCCGTGTACTTAGATTTAGGTGCACGTTAAAGAACCCCAGGTGGTCCAAATTTCCGGAGTCCCCCACTACGGCGTGCCTCATAATCAGAACTGGTTTTGGCACGTAAAACCCCATAATTAAAAAAAAAAAAAAATTATTCTTATGGTATCAATTATAGTTTGGCTTTTCTGTAAAGCACAAAATCTTTGAAAAAGCATTTTAGCTTCTTGCTATTTTTGTTTCGGTAGTTCACAAATCTACCTTTCTTGTAATAACTATTAGTTGCAGAGCTGTTGAATTTTGCAGAAGGAAGGACAGTGGTATGCTACACAATTGAAAATAGAGCTTAGTAAATATGTAAAAAAACCATTGCAAGAATTTTTTTTTTCTGTTTTTGCATAGTGCAAGTGCCACTACGGCATGCTTTTTATTTGTTTACTAAACTCTCATTAGCTTGAGGTTATTCATTGTAGTTCCGAAGCTGTACGAGGCAATAACTGACTTGTTCACAAAATTTAGTTTGCATACTCCCAGCACCTTTTTAAAAAAAATGTTCAAAAGTTTCCTAAAACCGCGTTCTGAGAAGAATGCAAATAAAGTGGTGTCAAACAGCTTGATTTCTCAAAATATCCCAGGATTAGTCTTTTTTGTGATGAATATTGCTGTAGTCTTTCTGTCTCTTCCTGCAGTCTCTTGATTGCTTTTTTACTTCAACTTTCAGTTTGAAGTTTTTTTTTTTCTTCTTTTTTTTTTTTACCCGCCTCGAGTCCATCAATAGTGGGCACATGGAAGTACACAAATGTTCAGGAGTGACCTATAGGTGCTTTAGCATGCTTGCGTTGTAGCGGTTGCCATAAAACTTTCGTCTTGTCAGTCTTTGCATTCTTCCTTCCAGCAAAACCAAAAAAAGAAAGCATGAAATGGGTCCTTCACAGATGCGACATACTCTGAAGAGCATGCGCCATCATAAGCAGACAAAAGAGTGCATGAGAGCTACAGACACCTACCTCCCTAATGACTGTAAGATGCACTACATAGAAAAAGAAAGTTGCAATACAAAAATGAGTAATGCTGTAAAACACAAGTTGTTTTTATGTAATGAAAACTTAATACGAAATCGAGACTTCACGTTGGGGCAAGCCCACTTTCCAGTCGATGCGACAACTAAAATGAATTAAACAAGTATTTTAGAAGTCAGGCATAGTGAAGTACTTTTTTTTATTTTTGAAAGCTAAATACATGCACTATCCAAACTGTGCAAAGCATAAAATTGATATTTTAGACCAAACACTCCACCTTAGAAAATGTGAAATTTTTAGTTTTAGAGCTTTGTTTCTTAAAAGTAATTCAATTGTAAATGTGTGTATGAACATAAGCATCACTTTTTTTTTTTAACTCTTAGGTGCAAATCCGGCTTCCTGTTTCTGCTCTTTATTCTAAAAGTTTGGTTATGGTTAATAACTGCTGGCTGACTTAGGTTGGTGACAAATCAAGTATGCAGAAAAAGGTTCTTCCATGCAAGTGTGCTGTGCACATTCCTGGCAAATAGTTGCCTTATAGATGATACAGGTTTAAAGAGGAGGAGTCGCTGTAGTTCAGCAACAACAAGCACCTTGCATTTGTGCACCTCTTGAAAAAATGGCCAAAGTCTGTGGGCATGGGAACAAAGTTGGCAACTCATGGAAGGACAATAGTATAGGGAACCTCGAAAATGGATCAGCAGAGGGATTAGGCTGACCTCCTTTAGAAATAACCTTGTGATCGACGCACAGAGCGTAAGCAGGTGTGTGCCGCGGCTGGAGCAGATGCACCATAAAAGTCTGAGCAGAGCCAATTTACTCCTTCCAGAGACATGGGCATTGCTTGCACTAAAACCATGGCAGCACTAAAACAAGGCCATGGATAGCTAGGAGAGCGAAGATGAGAATTGGAAGACATGCTTGACTATTCATGTTTCCTTTGAGAAGGCATTTGGCTACTGCATTTCCGACCTGTCACTGACATTTTTTGCTATTTGTGTGAAAGTTTACTGGATTTTTTTCGGTGATACTGTTTGTACTTCAACCCAATGTAGCATGTTATTACCCTAGTATTTCCACTTGTTATCAAAGGAAAATTATTGCAGCCATTGCAGTGAAGGCATGGTAATACCTGGGTGGCAACATCTTCAGGCATTCGCATCCTGTATGCATTTAAGTGGATATCGACTTCGAAATTCAGTAATGAGCTTTGCACACTAGCAACAAAGGTTCAACAGCAATCTACACGCTCATTTGTCAGATAAGACTGTATGAAAGGCTAAACTGTTAAGGTGGACATGACAAGCTCTAAATGGAAGATTTAGTTACTTTTCATCCTTACTGCTAGTGCTATGCTAAAAGTATGTTGCTGCATTGTGGTGAAACCAGAGTGACCAGATGAGTTTGGACCACCAAGTGAGAAATCTTCTCAAAATAAACCTGAATAAGTAGCAGAGCTTTTCCAAGAACAGCTCAAAACAAGCAGACTATTTCATCCAAAGAATCTTTTAAAAGTGTTGTTTGTCATAATTAGAATTGTATGCCATATGTCATTTTTTCTTACATATTTTGAGAGATGGCTGTATTTGTTAAAGACATCATAGGAAAAATACCCAAAAATCGGTCAACTACTTAGGGTGTTACCGTCCACTAAGCAGTGGTACTGATAGCTTTCGTGTTGCTCTTTCTCGTTGCAACAGTTGGTACGAATCCTAATCAATGTTGCTATTCAGAGCACGAGTAAGTTTGACTGCATGAAATCACTCGCAAAGGAGAGAATATACATGAGAATAACATTTCTTGAACTTGAAAATCCTGGATGCCAACTAGCCCAAAAAACCATGACAAGCAACTAAAGAATTTTGCAAGTAGGTCTGCCGATATGACAAGTACAAATCTGCTTATAATAAGCAGAACTGATCATACTGATGTAAACTTGAGAACTGTTTACTTCCTGTGCATCGTGGCCCATACAATTTTTGTCCTCCATAGCTTCCTTAATACTGAATTTTCATATGAATGGAAGAATAAATGGTATACTTCTTTCAGCACACAAATGGTTGTTTAAACTAAAAACACCAAATTCTATTGCACTATAAAATGCATCACATAAAATAATATATAAACTAAAGTAATAAATAATTGCTTTCTTGAGCAGTGGGTTACAAAGGTGCATCTCACTTAGGCGTAATGTATGTTGTTGTCAGCACTAAGGGGCTGGTTGTTGCATGGCAGTGATGTTCTAAAGGAAGAATGCAGATGTAATAAAATGTACCTTTTGTGTAAGGTGTGCCACCTGTGTAGGGTCGGTAAATGAGGTGGAAAACCATGCCGCATTGACTCCTCTGCGATGGTGCAGCAATGAAAGGTGCTCTCTTTCAAGCTCAGTGTGAGTCCTTTCTGGCAGTCTGTGATTGTAGTCATTGAAACAGGTGAACACCAGGAAGTAACGTGATGTGGCACCAAGCCACTTTAGCCATGCAAGCACGTTGGTTCCTTTGCATCACTTTCTGAGTGTGTGTAATGTCTTGCAATGGATTTGTTGCCCATATGAGGCCAGCATTCAGTTTGCATGGAGGCTCCTGCAAGTGCTTTTTGCACTCGTGAAGGAGGTCGGTGACCATCAGTGCCAGTGTAGTCATGCACATCATCTCTTTTGGTAGAAACATAACAGATGTGTTATGTCTACTCTGTTAACAGATGTGGCTTTTGTTAGTATCGACCACATTTCTTACTGAAATGCACTACCATAAAGTGATTCCTCTTATTTCTAGTAGCGTATCCCTGTGATTTTGGTAAGATAATGGTCCAGAGCATAAACATGTAACTTAGACAACTTTTCTGCTTATTTCTCTTTTTTCTTGCAGTTTGTGTTCTTGCACATGTTATAAATGAAAATGCAACGGCTGATAAACATGAAGGAGCACCAGAAAGCACAACATTATTAGACATGGTGGTATTAACACATGATGCAAAGAGTGCACCAAACAGAATCGCTGCTGACCCAGCAGAAAGCAAAGGGGATGAACAAATTAAGGTTGTTCCTGAAGACAAGGAAGTTGGTTACATTAACACAAAGGACAAAAAGCTTAAAGACAACCTGGACAAAGAAAATGCTGCAACTACAAGCTTAGTCTCTGATAAGCCTCAGCTGGTGCCCTCGACAACACACCCCAATTTGGAGCAGCAGCACAAAAATGATGATAGACCATCTGTCCCGGACAGCAGCAAGAAATTGTCCAAAGGCGCAGGTGCGTTTCCATTGTTGTTCATGTTAATTTGCATGGTGGTGTGAAGTTGTCATCTCTTGCTGCTGCACGAATTGCTAATATGGCTTGCATTCCTGCCAGACATTGTGCCAAGGTGGTAAGGCCACAGGGCCTTCAGTTTCACTTTCTAAAGATAACAGAACAACTGTGGTTACATGGTCATTGGCCAGTCAGTGTCAGTGCAACTGTCAGTGTGATATGTTGTCATATCTATGACCTAAACTTAGAAATATACAGGATGTGCTGACATAACTTTCTTCCTTAAATACTGTTAAATAATTCAGATAAGTGAAAGTGCCTGCCTTGTATGGTGCTTATATGTTCAATTTGAAAAAAAAAAAAAAAAAAATTCAGATGGAATCAAAGCCATGGAAATCGGTCATGTTGTCAGTGCTATTTGTAGACGGTCCTGAGTTGCCTAGGTGTAAAGTCGCCGACCATTCACTGTTATACATTTTTAAAATATTTCTAGCTATTTTCTGGAGTGACTTGAGTGCTTCAGATTGGTGGTGCAACTGTTAGGGCATCGCATGGGACTCAGCTGTTTACATTCTGGCATCTTTTCCTGAAATTGCATAGTAGTGGCAGATACTTTAACAACTAACCACAGGTTCCCATGACTGCATTTTATTTTTGGCTGATTTGCACTTGTGAGTTGAAGCAAACATACCAGAACCATTTGTACTGATGTGCATTTATTGCGTGCCTTGTTGCTTGGTTGTCACGAAGCCCAAGGACTATGCATGTGGGCATGTTCTCATGCACCAGAACGAAAGCAGGTTGCCACCTGTATGCTTTCTACGGCCCTCTCAAGCAGATTAAAAAGGGCTGTGTAGAGGCTGCCTCTTTGGCTATTTATGTACTTAGCCACATCTTGAGACTCAAATAGTTTTGGAATGTCTTTGGTTGATGCTTCAACAAACTATTGAATATCGATATCACTGATGTTGGTGAAAAAGGGGAGCTGTCCTTCCTTGACTTATCTAGGGACTCGTTGCAGCCACAGGGCTGTTTTTGAAGATATTTGCGAGGGCAGTTGTATATGTCCATTCATTTCTATAGAAAAATTAAGCATCTTTCTTCAGTCTAAGTCGGTGTGTATTTATCAGTTGTCCATCTAAACACCATCAACGTTGATATGCTTTTGCAGTCAGTGAGTTGATTATAAGAACACTATCATAAATAATAGAAATTACATTTACTGAGCATAGCAGCACTCCATCATGTCTTGTTCCAGTTAATTAAAATGCACTTTATCACTCAGAGAAGTGCAGTCTAGCCCATAAACTAATTGTTTGGTATAAATTATTTGCTATAAGCAAAGTTTATTGTAATTCTGTACTTGTGCTTAAGATAATCTTTGAGGGAGTCACCAAGTTGCAGGATGAAAATTTTACATGCAGTAGGTATGCGTGCAGAGACCTTCTTGCCCCAAATACATTTTTTGAGGGTTTGCTTAAAGGAACACTAAGGACAATTTTATATTTGGTTCTGGAAATTCCAATCAAAATTTCTTGCACCTTGTATAAAAATTCTCTGTTCATATAAGCTAATGCTTCTCAGCAAAATGGGGTGAAAAAGCCATTTGTACTTGCTGCATGCCTGTTCATTAATATAAACAAATAACAAAACATATGGTGGTGATATTTATAGCCACCTATATTACATGGTCTATAAGATGCATCTTCACTTTAGTGTGCCTTTAATGAAGTTAGTACTGGTTCACCAAGCCACAGTGAAATGTGCTTGGTCATGTCATATTTTATGGTTAACACCTTCCTGTGCATTGAACTTGCTCCTCCAATTTTTGGAGTGTGAGAACAGCACAGAGACAGAGAAAGTTAAATTCTAGTGACTCTAGGAAAAAGGTTAAATTCTAGTGACTCTAGGAAAAATAAAATTGATTTAAGGCTTGGAATTTTTTACAAAGATTGCCAAAAATTGGTAAGTAAAAAACAAAATTATGCATGAAGGTTACAAATTCATAACTCAGCACCAAAACAGATATTGCAGTTCTGTAAACTGCATCCATAATAAAATCTAAATGGACAAATTTGATGTATTAATTTACAGTGTACATTAACTTGTTACAATGTTTACAAGGGTTTTGCAAAAGTCCTACTCACAAAGTAGTGGTATATTTCAGAGGGGTGTATAATACATTGATTTTGTCCTCTTTATGTGTATTAGTAGGTGTAGTCTACAGAATTGTGATATCATTTCTTGTTGAGTTAGAGTTGTAAACGTGATAAACCCCTTTTTTTCAATTTTTTCGATTTCCAGCAATTTTTATGAAAAATCGACGGCCTAAATAAAAAAAATCTGCTTGCTACAGTCACTAGATTTTAACTTTTTCTTTTAAATGTAAGAAACATAATAAAATTCGATGCAGTGGTTGCAAGAAAAATACTTTTTGTTTCAGTCTATTTAGATAGGAGCCCCTGAGCTACAAAGGGCTTCACTAGTGCACAGTAACACCTGTAGTGGCAAATTATGCTGACAGAAATTGTTTACATTTCTCTATTTCAGGGGCAGCTGCTGTTTCAGTGAAGCAGCCTCATGTGGACGAGAATTATGTAACTAACAATCCAGTACCTAAAGACAAGGTTGATGTGCAGAACACTGTGAATGGTTTGCAAAAAGCTGAAGCTAACAAAAATTCAGGCGAAAAGCATGTTGAAAACATTGAAGCACCTGTAGGTGGCAACCAACCCAATGTAAATCCCCAGACCCCTCCAGTATTGTTTAAGGAGCCTACAGCAGGAACCACTCTCAAGATTGCTCCACCTGCACCAACTGACACTGATGGAACAAAAGCTCTGCCAAGTCAACCTTCTCAAGGTAAGAGCTCGTTTTTGCTAACATGCTATTAGCAGCTCAATGGTTGCACTTTGGTTGCACCAAAGGGGATATGGTTGAAGGTCGTCATGTAGGCAGGATTGGGGGGGGGGGGTGAGTAATTTTATAGTATATTACACAGTCGTCGACAAATAAATTAATTGAGAACGACGTGACGCAGTTAGGGAAATGAAAAAAAAAAAAAAAACAGGTCCGAGAACAGACCCCTGCGGGACACCTGAAGTGACTGACAACCAGACGAAAAATGATTAGCTGTCACATACTGAGTTTGGTTAGAAAAAAACTTCCTAATCCAAGACAGGTACATTTGGGTCAATGTAAAATTAAGTTGAACTCTTTCCCTACCATGGGAAAATGGCCATTTTTTGTAGGTTATACTAAACTTTTTTTTCCGAGGAAATTATTGCACTCAAAATTTTGTGCCATCCATGAAAGCAAAGCAGAATGAATGCACTATCTAATAGCCACTATCTGTGAAGAAATAAACATTTTTTCTTGAAAACTGCTTGTGCTACAAAAATGTAACCGGAAGCCCTACAGTTGGGCGTGCCATGCAGCAAAGCATATCCTGGGTGTTAAATGTAGCGGGCATTTGCAATTCTTCCAATGAACTCTTGTTTTCTGCCGAGTTTTGCTGTCGTAATATTTCTGGCAGTTTTGGTATGTCTCCATGTTATCTGGCCAGTGCTAAATGGCTTCAATTGGTGGAGGAGCACGAACTAGCGGTTGCATCCTCAAGTTGATTTCCTTCATGGTCGCTCTCAGAATCAGACAGATGAAAAGGCAGCATCATCTGACTCACTGCTGCTTGAGCCATTGATAAAATCGGCCGCAGATGCAGCGAAATCGTGAGCTCTGCAATGTTTCGGAGCGCGCATGCCGCTTCAGAAGGTGGCCGTTCTCGCTTTCAACTTCGACGAGTGCACGCGCGTCTTCGGAGCCCGTTCAAAAAGAAAAAGACGAACTCTATAAGAAATGAAAATTCAGTTCTCCTACTATACATCAGATGGTGCAGTGTAAGTGGCGTGGAAGGTCTCGAAATTGGCATTTGAAACCATTGTTAGCCGGCTAATGATGCCGAACAGCCACGGTAAATTATGTAAGTAAATCATGCGACATGGAGTCAAAACCTTTAGCAAAGTCTAACAATGTGCAGCCAATGTCAGGTCAATTGTCAGTGGCAGCGAATAGATTTTTAGTAAAGCACATGAATTGGGGTTCACAAGAGTTGGGTTTCACATGAGTGCATCTTTCTCAAGCCATGTTGACTATGATGAAAAAATGTGTTGGTTTCCAAGAAGTCAATAAGGTGAGAATATATATCTTCTAAACTTTTGCATGGAATACTTGTCATTGAAATATGACAGTTCTCCAGAGCATGTGCATTACTTGACTTCAGGGCTGGAACCACCTTCCCTTCTTTCCAATGTTGCAGGAGAGATAAGCACTGCAAGACTGGGTAAATTTTAAAAAGAATAACAGCAGAAAAACATTTCAGTACATTTGGACATTTTGTAGTTAATATTGTCAAGTCCTGCACAAGAAAAAACCTTTTGGTTCTGAATTAAGTGGCTAACACCGAGTCAACTATTCTTGAATCCATTACAGAAAAACTTGAATTAGTTACGCTTGGAAAATTGACAGTGCTCTTTGATAAAGCATGGTCTTAGATAATACCAACTATGCCAATGTCCCATTCTATTAAGTGGTATCATCATTGAAAAAAGCAGCAAACACATAATCCAAAATGTTACAGCACTGATTCAGTAGAACACTGGTTCCATCAGGAGACATTAATTGTGTGGAGTATGTATTAGTGCCACTAACACTGTTCCGAAATTTGAGCGTGTTTGTTTGTAGCAATGAAGGCAAAGTAAAGTTTAAAAATATTCTTATCATTGTTGTCACTTGGATGTACTCATCTTCCACCCGATGGTAAGCAAACCGGCGGTCAGGAAGATTTGTTAGCTTAGCGCAATGAAACAGCCTTTTCATTTTGTTCCGCAGGCGCTTAAGAGTAGTGTTAAACCAAGGCTAGCGAGGGTTGAAAGGTATTTTCTTTGCAATTACATAGTGATCTATTAGGGTCAACAATTTTTTTTTTTTACGCAGCCAGTTTTCTTCAGCCAAAGGCTCGTCAAAGTTAGTGATGTAAGCTGCAGTGAATGATTCCATTTTGGCTGTAACAGACGTTATCTGCATGATTATAATCGCTAATAATCTTAAAACTCTTTTTAGAACAAACATGCGCTTTTTAAGTGAATAAGCAAGTGATCACTTAAGCCAGCCAGGCAGGGAGGCAGTTAGGTTTGGAAGCAAAGTCTGGCGTAGTAGTTAAAATGAGGTCAGGAATACAGTAGCGAGAGTGGGTATGTGAACAAGCTGTATGAGGTTAAAATTGGGACACATACTAAGAAAGTGCATGCATTCTGAAGAGTTTCTTCACAGTAACAGCACCACTGTGCCATGAAATATTTGCAAAATTAAAGTCCCCTAGAAAGAGCATGGGTGACTTAGGAAATCTATAGAATAAATTGTTTAAAACGTCATGAAGGTGATCGCAAAAAGAACTTGATGCAGTTGGGGGGCCTATAACATGCACAGAAATACAACCTCTGTTATTGATGACGTGCATGCACACAAGTTCTAAAGGTGATGAAATTGGTACAACAGAAGAAACAAACTTTTCATCCATGGTAATCGAGATGCCCCTGCCAGCACGAATATCCCACTCATAACGAAAGATACTGTACTTCTTTTCACAATCGAAAATATTATTGTTTTGTATTTTTGCTAAAAGCCAGTCTCATTAGCAGTTGCATGTTAAAGAACTCCAGGTGGTTAAAATAATCCCGAGTCCCTCACTACAGTGTGCCTCATAATCAGATCGTGGTTTTGGCATGTAAAACCCAGGAATTTAATTATTATTATTTTTTTATGTTGTCATGGGGGTGCCATTAGCCCGAAAGGGCCCCTCACTAGGTCTGGCTATTTCGAACTGACAAGCGCACTGCATACAATGCGCGCTAACGATCGTGCCTGCAAAGTATTACACCGCTTTGCGCTGCGAAAAGAGCTGAAATTTCAAACCAAACGCCCTGGGCCCTTCTACTCGCGGTTGCCGCGCTCCAAACGGGAGAGTCGACACATTATCACACAAGTGTGCCTACGTACATTGCAGTGCTGTGACGTTGCTCATAGTGACACATGACCTTGAGAATTATTGAAGGCAACATCAGTTATTTGTTTAATCTGTTGCTTCTATAGACGAATTAAAGTTTAGAGAAGTAATAAAGCCTACAAACCGAATGAATGTCTGTGTAGCAAGAGAGAAGTACTTCCATTTAATCTGCTTGTTCCGACGTTGTTCAGTTGCACACGCAGAGAGCGAAACTATGTCATTTTATAACCTGTTCCAGCGCGCGATCATGCTCTGTAATCCGCTTGCATCTGCCTCAGTGTTCATGTAGCACTGACTTACACTGCTAGTCAGGTACTCTCGTGTACAGCGCACAAAATCGTGCGCTCCGCGAAACGAGACAAACGCAAGAGCCCGCGCGCAAGACTGTCAGCGGAAGTGCGCCGTGCAGCAAAAAAAGCAAGGAAAAAAAATAAGAAGAACGCGGGACCCATGACGTATGCATCACGCGCGGTCCTCCAGCTCCGGTATAAGAAAATGCAGAGAAGGAATTTCGCTTGTGGTGGCTAAACAGAGGCAAGTGAAGAGAGTGTCTATGTTGGTGGTGACGTGCGCCTCCTGAAATCATGGGTTCGCGGCACTGAAATATTTCTATCTCGACTATTAATGAACCAATTTGAAAAGTTCTTGCGGTAGAACGCTCCCTAGAGGGCACATAACAACTTCCAGCATATAACCAAAATTTGCTATGTGGCCTGGTGAGGGGCCCTTTAAGAAAGGAAACAGTGAAAAACAGACACGAAACAGCCACGCACATAATACTGACTTGCAGGTGCAAGTCAGCATTGTGTCCGGCTTTTCTTGTCACAATTTTTTTTTTTTTTTGCTGTTTTCATTTTTAACACCATGTACCAATTAGCCCAACAGCAAATTTTCCTGAAGTACATGTAGCATGCTGACAAACAAATGAAATATGAACTTAATAGTACAAACTGTTTATTGGGTGAACTTGTTCCTGCAAATCAAAGAATTTCAGCAGGGGCAATAATTGCATGCACAGTTGCTAGTGGTTGTTGAATTGCACAATGTACAGCCTCCCACAATTTTAGCTATATTGCATGAGAACGCTATAATATGGGTGTACGTTGTCGGGATATGGGGGGATGCCAACGGCCCTCTGCCTCGACACACCGAGCCCTGCGGTTGGCGCATGCCTGCGCATCAACCGCGGTCCGGTACAAGCTCGAGGAAACAATAGACGACAACCACGTGTACACTCGGAAAGCATTTATTACGTCTGCAACTAACACTTCGAGCAGGCCAGCTAGCTATAGTTGACATCGCTGAGGGTTCCCTCGAAGAGAATAATACACTAGGTAAAGAAGGGCTTCCGACTTACCAACTGGGGAATACGGGGAGGCCGCGGCGTTTGCCGCGGCAAGAACGCGGTTGACTAACCACGTGCGGGAATACAGGAGCGGCGGCGGAGACTTCCGCCATCGCCGCTTGCTGGGGACCAAAGAGACCCGGGCGATATCAGCGGGATCTCACGTGACCCACCCGGTGGCGCTGATAGCGCTTGAGATTCCCGCGCGCCGCCCGCGGAAGGAAAGTTTCCCCTCTCCCAACTCTCCCTGGCACGCATGCGCTTGACGCGACGTTCGCTGCCCGTGCGGCGGTTATGGGACCCGAGGATTCCCACGTCGTCGTCCTAAAGAGAACATCGCATTAGACGACTCTAGCACAGGAGAGTGCTTAGTGCACTTGAGAGTACTTCTGCCGGTCTCGCTGATAATCGCCACTTAGAGGCGCTTAAAATGATGCGTGATGGACAGTCGCGCGATATAGCTGAAAATGCAGGAGGCTGTTATGACATTACCATTTACAACATGTTACCACATCTGGGAGATTTTACTAGCATCATGTCATTTGATACCATATGCTTGTCGTGATCTGGATAAGGAACAAGGTAAGATGGTGCACTCAATAAAAGAAGAAAAAAAAAGGATACGATTACAGGTAAATATACCGAATAGCTTATTTGTGCTTCATTGCTTTAAAAGGACTCTAAAGGAATGCACCAAATCAATCTAAAATGTTAGACTATCCTTCTAAAAACCTTGCCCTATGCATGTAACAAGTCTCATTGTGGAGAGCCGTGCCTGCAATTGTACGTGCTAGGATCAACTAATTCATGAACTGGAATCTTCCCTGGGCATGAAGAAATGACATTTCATCTCTAACGCACACTCAAGAGAAACGTCACTCAAGGAAGATGCCATGTGCATAGTGCTTGGCATATTGGCCCTCATCGTCCAACTCCATTTTGGTTGACAATGGCTAGCTGAGCTGCCTCTAGATTGGTAAAATAGTTCCAGTTTACAAGAAAGCTTACAGAGCTTCTATTAACAATTGCTGCCGATCTGCATGCTATTGTTGTTTAGTAAGGTCATTGAAAAACAGTTAATTGTTTAACAAAGTACCTCTGTAAAATTAATCTGCTGTCTCCTTATCAATATGGTTTTTGCCAAGGCCTTTCTACTGTACTTGCTCTTCATTCTTTTGCTGATTGCATCAAACGAGCAGTAGATAGTGGTATGCCGGTCGGAGCTGTATTCATTGACCTTACTAAGGCATTTGACACCATTAACCATGAAATTCTGTTACACGAACTTAAATACTTTGGTATATCTGGCCCACCATTACAGTTAATTAGCAACTACATTAGTAATCGATCACAAATTGTTAAATTGACAATGATCAACCTTCAGCAAAAAATTAAAAATGATCTACTTACAGTACTTTGCCATTCTAGTTGTATTTTGTATGCTGATGATACTACCATTTTCGCTGTTGACAAATCCCACAATTCTTTTAAAGAAAAACTTAACACCGATCTTCGCCATGTCCAGTCTTGGTGTAAAGCAAACCTGTTACATATTAATCCTTCTAAGACCACATTTGTGGTATTCCATTCTCCCCAGTTACACATAGATGTAGCTTAGCAGTTTTGCTTGACAATCACGCTCTACCTCTAACAGTGCCAAGTTTCTTGGTGTAACCCCTGATAGGCAACCTCACATTTGATCTTCATGTCACATCGCTGCTTCAAAAAGTTTCTTTTGTAATTCATGTAATTATTAAAACACGTTTCTACTTCCAGCCCCACATTATTTTATCATTACTCTTATGTTCATAGTCATCTTTCTTACTGAGTGTAATCTTGGGGCAATACATATAACCAAATATAAATATCCTTCCTCTCTACGAGTTGTTTTGTTATAAGCTATAAATATTCCATTTTTCGTCATTTACACAAAGAGGGAAAATCTTATCAGCTCTAACAAAACCAGATTTGCAGAGTGACAAAACCTACTAGTCCCAAAAGTAGTCACAACTCATAGAGAGGAAGGATACTGATATTATGGGAGGAGAATTATATATAAATGGGATTTTCGGGTCCCAAAAGCTAGAACTAGCTATGGGAAGCAAACCGCCTTTTCAGCCAGGATATCAAACTGGAATAGCATTTCATCTGAAATCAAATCATGTTCCTCATTGCATTCTTTTTCTTTTTTACTCGGGAAATTCTTGTTAGAAAATATACCTGGTTATTGTTACCGTGCATCTTATTATTCTAGTTACGTATACTGTTTTTTTTTTCTCTCTCTTTTGTCTTGTTTTTTTTTTTTCTTAGCTGTGGTATTTTGCCAATGGTGTTTCTGTAGAGTTTGATGCTTGTTGTATAAAATGTTCTGTTAAAATTATGTATAATATCTATAAGCAACTGTGTGCTGCATGTTAATAACATTATTTATATTTTGTATTAGGGTGTCCCTCTGACAGTTCTCAACTTTGGGACACCCTGTCATGCTTCTTGTTCTGTGCCTGTTAAAATGTACCACATTACTATAATAAATCTGAATCTGAAAAGGAACGCGAGCTGAGACAAAGCGTCATGCAGCTTAGGTAGCACATACTGAAATATCACCAGCACCATGCTCTTAGTTGACTTGTACTAATAAATCATTGAGGGCATGGAGGAAGGAAACTGGGAGGAAACGAATGTTACATCATAAAATTGAAGGCCATTCAAACTGGCCCAGCACCGTGATCATGTCAGTTTAGGTTCTCCTAGCACAGTGCTCAGTGTGTGCTTCTCTGAAGAAAAAAAAAAAAAAAGAAAAAAATTATTTCACATCTAATACATGATGTAGGCGGCACAGACAAAAAACTGAAATCGATTCAGCTTGACAGGGGTTTGCGCTCCTTTCTAAATTGTGTCACTTGAACACATAGGATGGCTTTAATTTATTTTGCAGAAGTTGGTCAAGTCTTTTCAGCTGTAAGTTCATTGGGTTGCAGGTGACTGTTATTTCACTACTGTGGTTCTTTGTAGTAATGATTCTTCTGTTCATTGTCACCACTTGCATATGGCTCTCACTATGTTTGTGCCTTGACAATACCAGCATCTATTTCTACATTGTTAGTTTATTCTCTTTTGTGCCACAGGACAAGGGCTGCAGAAGCATACAGTTGTGTCGCCAGATCTAGCGAAAGACCTGGGTGCAATGCCTCCTGCTTCTAGTTCAGGTAAGTAATGGCAATACCCACTTTTTGTTTATTTTTATTGATGTTAAAACTAGCGTTGCCTGTGAATTGGACATGTTTGAAAATGGTGGAAGAATTTTATAGATGTACAGCTGACTTCGGTTAATTCGACCCTAAAGGGACCTATGAAATTGAGTGAATTATCTGGCGGATGGAATTAGACAAGAGGCAGAAAAAAACACCGATACACACCGCTGAATCATTTGGCAGTATTTTCCCGATTCTAACATCCCAAAATGAAGGAGCATTGGTGCAAGGCTTGAGTGAGTGGACAGTGATATAAGTAATGGTCAACTGCCTGTGAAGTTTGACCGAAGGGACATAAAAGTTCACTCATTAAGTTAAAGTGATGACATTAAATGTTGACAGTGACTTTAGCATACGCTAAGAGGATGATGGCAAAAGCCTGCGCGCTCACGAGACATTCATTAAATTACTTGGACATTCTTATTCGAATGCGTTGTTACTTCCTGTTATTTTTCTCCCACCAAAAGTTGTGGGTTCGAGTGCCTTAATTAACTATACCTTAATGAACTGTGCCCTAATTAACTTCACCTTAACACCAAGGTCGAGGGTTCGACTCTTACCAAAGGTCGTGGGTCCGAATGCCTTAACTCTATCTTATTTAACTGCGCCTTAACACCAAAGGCCTTGGGTTTGACTCCCACCAATGGTCATGGCCTTAATTAACTCTTATCCTAATTAACGCCAAAGGTCGTGGGTTCGACTCCCACTAATGGTCGTGGGTTTAACTCCCATCAATTATGGTGCCAAACGCTGGACAGTCAGTTTTTCAACCCATGAGCCATTTTATCTCTTTCTCTACCATAGGGAAAATAGGTGTTTTTGTATGTTACGGCAGATGTTTTTTTTTTCTGAAAGAACTACTGCACTCAATATTTAATGTAATACATAAACAGAAAGCAAAATGAATGCACTTTTCATGCATACAAGTTTTATTAATGACATTTATGCGATACAAAAGATATAAATTGTTAAAATCAAGATTGTGCGATAAAATTTAACGAAGTTTGTAAAGACATGCTTGTATCTACTAAGAAAAAGATGTTACAAAAATTATGAGATATACAAAATGTATTACCATCTATTAGACATTATCTCAGAAAAAATCTATTTTTCATTGAACATTATTCCGCTACAAAAAGTTAACTGCAAACACTACAGTTGGGCGTGCCGGGCTGCGGCCGCCGATGTTCCGGGCTGGTTTGTGTCATCGTCGCTTTCAGGACTCAAAGTCCGACGAAAAGTTAGCGTCCTCTGACTCACTGCTATTCAATGTATCGATAAGATCAGCTGCAGAGGCAGTGGAATCACGATATCTGCGATCTCCCGAAGCGCGCTCGTCGTTTCTAGAGCCGGACATTTTTCATTCTGTTTTGACGATCGCAAAACTTCAGAGCGCGTTTAAAAATCGCCGCCTGGCGGGAAAAAAGCGAACTGCTTAGAAAACAAAAATATAGTTTCTCTTCTTTCATGTCCGATGGTGCAGTGTGTCCGTGAGCGGCACGGAAGGTCTCGAAAGCGGCATTTCAAACCGTCGATAGTGGGCGGCCATTTTTTTTGTTCTCCTTTGACAATCGCAAAACTTCAGAGCGCGTTTAAAAATCTCCGCCTGGCGGGAAAAAAGCGAACTGCTTAGAAAACAAAAATATAGTTTCTCTTCTTTCATGTCCGATGGTGCAGTGTGTCCGTGAGCGGCACGGAAGGTCTTGAAAGCGGCATTTCAAACCATCGATAGTGGGCGGTCATTTTTTTCGTTCTCCTTTGACAATCGCGAAACTTTGGAGCGTGTTTAAAAATCACCGCCTTGCGGGAAAAAAAGCGAACTGCTTAGAAAACTAAAATATGGTGCTCCTCCTTCACGTCCAATAGCACAGTATGTCCGTGAGAGGCGCGGAAGGTCTCAATAGCGGCGTTTCAGACCATCGATAGAGAGCTAACGATGCCCAATTGGAGTGGTACGGAAAGCGTTAAGGCTTTCGCGTTAAAACGGGAATCGTCTGTGTTCAAAGTATAAAAATAATGTAGAACTGACATTAAAGCTCTTAAACAACATTGAAATTTAATACAGGTGTCACATGGTGCATTTCCAATTGTGATTGAGAAATGATAGGATCGAAATTCTCAATCGCGATTGGCTCCAATTGTGCAAGCTGCAGAGGGGAGCCAATCGCTCTCGAGAAATTAAATCCCTGTCGGGCTCTATTGTGCTTGAAGATCCACTGTGCGGCACCTGTATGACACAGGACCTGATTTAAAAAAAAAATGTAGCAGTCCTCCAATTCTGACAATAACACAAGAATGAAACCAGTGAACTTTGCCTTCACCGAATAGAAATTTATTTATGCCTTATGCCCATCGCTCTCAAACAGCACTTCATCGCTACAGTCAAACCTCGTTAATATGTACCCGCTTAATGTGTTTAATGGTTTAAACGTAGTCGCGAAGATTCCCCCACCCAGCCCCCATTGAATCCCATGTATTCTCTGACCGCTTAAGCCGTAGTTGCTCATTTGCCATCAAATGGTTAGTGCGTACTATTTTCTTTCTAGTTCTTCACGTACAGGCACAAAATCAGCAGAATTTCATGTGCAGAAATGTTCGATTCTCGAGTTGCAACACCCGGACGACAGCCACCAGCGATAGGGACCTTGAAACATGGCCATCATGATGCATTTCCTGCTCAACAGCTGTCGCCGAATGCAGCACACAGAAACATGGCCTTTGAGAGGGTCAACCGACGTTTGCGGCTCAATCCAATCTTGCGCACACGAGGGATAAAGGCGGGGCGGGGCGCAAGCGTGCTTCTGTCGCGCTGTGAGGCACAGTGGAGGAAGCGAGAAAGTTGGGGGCGTTCGACGGCGGCCGTGCAGGCGCCTATCTTGAAACCAGTCTGCGACGTAGAGAAAGTGTCGTCCGCACAGGCCTCGTCTTCAAAGCGATCTGCGATGTGAACAAAGTGCAACTAGTGCCAGTAGCTTCGTGTGCGCTTTGCTTTCAACCTTTAGTTTGCGTTGATGGCACGAAGGTCAATTCACACTGGCTGCTCTTGCTACGCCTCCTCACTTCAGCGTTGTGACATTGAGTTTTCGAGGTCATCGAGAGAGATGTGTTCATATTTACGTGTGCACGCTTTACACCGTGCTTGTTAACTTAAGGTCCGTTCGATTCGCCTGCACCACTGTGAACCAGTTCACGGTGGTTCACGAGAAGTTCCGAAATTGTGCAGCTCGATTTCTGTGGTGCAGGCACAGCGCGACACTCGAAACGAATGCCAAGGTGCAGACGCGGTGCAGGCGTTATGCTATGTCCGACTAATGTGCACGGAGTGTGTAAGTTTGAGAGGTCCTGAACTACAGATATGATCGAATTCTGGGGCGTAAATACACACCACACTTGCGTAGACACATCAGACGTGCATAAGCGGGGTTTTAACGGCGCTCGCGCCCATGTGCTGTGTCGTCTGCTGCGTTGCTGCCGCGCACCTGTACGCCTGCACCAAGGCGGCACCGACAGTGGAGTGGGTGCAGCAAAATCATGAACCAGCCCTGCACCTTTCCTGCACCTTTTGAAACGAACGGCGTGGTTCAGCGGGCGCCATTGCTGCACCGCTGAAACGAATGGCAAAGTGCAGCACCTCGTGAACTGGTTCAGGCGGTGCAGGCGAATCAAACGTATCTTTAGTTAGTGAGTGAATGTTTATAACTTTATACGACCGATAAAACTACTATCCTTAGTTCGTATAGTTGTCTACTAAATTGCAATCGCAATCGATGCTTCGCCTATCGGGTGAAACTGTGACATTCTTTTTTTTTTCTTCGTTCCGCCAGTGTGCTTGCGGTCGTGGTGTTGTCGTAGTGTTCTGTTCGAAGCTGCCGTCATCGTGGCAAGTGAACATAACCAATTTCTTGCTGCCTACCCTCGAATAAAGCCTGTCCGAGAGTGTATGTTTGAGAGCATCGTGACGTAGTTCTTTTCCAGCCGGTAAGTAGCCACTGAAGTGACATTGGCGGTTAATCCGTACATTGTTTAGTGCATACCTAAATGTCGTTCCCGGCCGACTACGTATTAACAAGGTTTGACTGTATCTCTGAACCACAACATGTCCTCCGTATGGGCCATTGCATGTTTGATAATCTGGATTTATCGAATGACTCTGCAGCAGTGGCAAACAGGATGGTGGCCCATGCCTAGACTAATCACTTCGCTAGTTCATTCTGTGATGCATGTAATTCTTCAAAAGGCCAAAAACACGTGACACAGCATGATGCTTAACGTAGCATTTAAATTACCCTATCTTTTTAATGAGCTTTCATAATTGAAGACAACGCAGCACAGAGGCAGCATTACGCTACGTGAGAAATACGTTGTGCTCTGGCATCATACTGCGCGGCGGCGCGCGCGCGGTCCCGCGGGCCGTATCTTGAAAGCGATCTGCGTGGGGGCAGATTCTACGCAGTGTAGGTGCGTCGGCGGCTCGTGGCTTTGTGCGTGCGGCGTGTTCTCGGCGCTCAGTTTGGGTTGAAGCGATAGACAACAGCATGAAGGTCACTTCGCTCGCTTCTGCAGCGGCGCTTAACTGCGCGTGTCCGCGCTCATCGAGTGTGATGTGTTCATGTTTGCCTGTGGGCGCTGACACCATGTTTGTTAATTAGTTAATAACCGAATGTTTACAAGTTTATACAGACAATAAAACTACTATTCTTACTTTGTATAGCTCATCGCAATCGATACTTCGGCTGTCGGGCGAAACTACTTTGTGTCGCACGTAAGAATTAAAATAATATTGTGTGCAGTTCAACACTACTCCCATTTCTCAATTTTTCCTGTTTCCTGGCTCTTGCGTTTCCCGGCTCTTATGTTATTTTTTTACGGTCCCGTGAAAAACGTAACAGCGGGGTTCTACTGTATCAGGCATTGCCTGGGCTATTATTGGCCTTAGTGAGGTTAGAAGAACTGGTGAGGCTTATACAGTGCTGACTAATGGCCACGTCTTCTGCTACAAAGGTCTTCCAGATAAGAGAGAATTCAGGGTAGGATTTCTAATCCATAAGGACATAGCGGGCAATGTTGATAACTTCTACAGCATTAATGAGACTGTAGCAGTTGTCGTAATAAAGCTGAATAGAAGGTATAGAATGAAGGTAGCACAAGCCTACGCCCAACCTCCAGTCATGATGATGAAGGAATAGAACAGTTTTATGAAGATGTTGAATTAGCGATGAGAAAGGTACAAACTCGGTATACTGTAGTCATGGGCAACTTCAACGAAAAGTAGGGGATGTTGCATTAGCGATGAGAAAGGTACAAACTCAGTATACTCTAGTCATGGGTAACTTCAAAGCAAAAGTAGGGAAAAAGCAGGCCGGTGAGCAAGCAATTGGCAACTATGGCATCGATTCTGGGAACACTAGAGGAGAGATGTTGGTAGAATTCGCAGAAAGGAATAGGCTCAGAATAATGAATAACTTCTTCAGGAAGTGTAGCAACAGGAAGTGGACCTGGAAAAGCCCTAATGGAGAAACAAGAAATGAAATAGATTTCATACTCTCTGCCGATCCTAGCATAGTGCAGGATGTAGAAGTGTTAGGTAAGTTAAAGTGCAGTGACCATAGGTTAGTGAGGTCTAAGATTTCTCTCTATTTGAAGAGGGAAAGAGTAAAGTTATTCAAGAAGAAACAGGCCAACCTGGACGCAGGAAGGGTAAAAGCAGACCAATTCAGGATGGTGCTCGCCATAGGCGGAAAGTTTTCATTTCTCCGGGGGGGGGCTGGGGCCCGACCAGCTTTCTGAAACCTACCCATGTGTATATATATATACAGGGTGTTTCAGCGAACACTTCCAAAATTTATTTAAGGTTGCCTGTGGCAGGTAGCTCAATTCTAGTTCATGAGCAGGTCTACTCGAGGAGGCGGACATTAATAGCGCAAAAAATTGAAATGCTTAATCGACTAATCAACAAAAAAAATTCACTAATTAAATTTTTAACTAATTACCTGATGGCCCATATTGCGATTAAGAAATTGTAGCCGTGGAGTTCGCAAAGCAGATCCACTTGGAATTATTTCTCAGGATGACACCAGTTTCGAGATATTCATTCCCGAAATTTGCGGAGAAATGCATTGGCGTTCCAGTTAATTTTGTACTTCAATGCATAAAGCGATGTTTTGTTAAGAAACTAACTGGAACGCCAATGCATTTCTCCCCAAAGTTCGTGAATTAATATCCCAAAACTGCTGTCATCCCAAGAATTCGTTCCAAGTGGATCCGCCTTGCAAACTACATGGCTACAATTTGTAAATTGCAGTATGGGCCATCAGGTAATTAGTTAAAAACTTAATTAGTGAATTTTTGTTAATTAGTCGATTATGCATTTCAATTTCATGTGCAAGTAATGTCCGCCTCTTCGAGTAGACCAGCTCATGAACTAGAATTGTGCTATCTGCCACAGGAAACCTTTACGGATTTTTGAAAGTGTTCGCTGAAACACTCTGTATATATATATTATATACTTACATATATACACCCTTGCTGACAATTTTCTATTTCTCACTTTCTGGCGAACGATATTATATCGACACTCCAGGCAAATTTTCGCTGTTGGCGTCGCCGTGATGTTCCGTAATAAATCCAAAAGCCATATAAATGAGCAACCCATACACTGTGGGTGCGGGAAAAAGCGCGTAACTATGAGCAGAAAAGGATGGCGGCTTGATGGGCATTATCTTCCCACGGCGCTCAACATTCGGGTTAGTTGTAAGTCACGTAATCAAACGCAAATGGAAAGGAGAGCCCGCGTCTTCTCCTCCAGCCCTGCCATAGCTCTGAATGACTGTGCGCGGTTAACGCTTATGCGGCCCGTGTGTCATATTTAATTGTTGGTAATAATTGGTGGGTGCAATGATAAAGGGCGATCAGGGATGGCTGCTAACATCATGCGCGCTGTCTTCCTTGCCGGGCTGTCGATCTTTCCGCGCCCCTAGTGTTGCAGAGTTAAGAGACAGAGGTCATTGCAGATCACCGACACAGGTCGTCTGTAGTGGACATAAAAATCGGCAGATAATGATCATGAATCTAATTTTCGTAGTTGCGCTGAATCGCGTGGCTGTACGAACCGTTCACCTCCGCTGCTGGCGTTCTTCATAATGCTTGCGTTGTGAAAGGGAGTGCTCGAGGTCATCCAGTGAGGTATTTACAGGTATACATGGTCTGTGCATTACACTATGCTTGCTATTTTAATTTTAGGTGAATGTTGACTACAATTTATATGGCCACTATAACTAACGTATAGACTCGTGCAAGAGCTGCACTTTTCTGTCGCAATTTTGACTGGCCTTTCACGGGACCGGGCCATTTGACCTCATTTTTCCAACTACGAGTATGAAATCCGCCGTAAACCTCCGCGATCGCCTCTTCTCGACATCCAGTAGCGACGCGCGAAAGCAGGCTGCGCACGACAATTCGTTGTTGAGCCCGATCAGAATCAGCGTACGGAACGTGATTGCTTCTCGGTTGGATATCTTTTTTTTTAAATATTGGCTGTCAAGTTGGTGGTGTGGCCCTTGCACGTATGGGTGCGATCCTTACCCGGATTAACACGGTAAGAATCTTCCTTTGTGTAATTGTCTTCTACTTCGCTATCACTAATACTGCTTCGCCTTCCCGGCCAATTTGCACTCTTTTTTTTTTTAGTACTTTGAGTCAGAGTATAAATGCTGCTGCGCATGACATCTAGACTTCTATTTATTCTGATTTCGAGTGAATCCGGCTTGGCATCATTTCGGTCACTCAGTGCATTCTATATACAAGGTGTTTCAACGAACACTTTCAAAAATTTATGAAGGTTGCCTGTGGCAGATAGCACAATTCTAGTTCGTGAGCTCATCCACTCAAAGAGGCGGACTTGCACAAGAAATCGAATTCCATAATTGACTAATTAACAAAGTTAACCAATTAAGTTTATAGGTAATTACCTTATGGCCCATGTTGCAATTTACAAATTCTAGCCATGGAGTTCAGATCCACTTGGAACTCATTCTCAGACTGACACCAGTGTCAAGATAATAATTCTCTAACTTTGCGGAGAAATGCATTGGTGTGCCAGTCACTTTCTTAGCAAAACATCGTTTCATGCATCGAAGCACAAAAGTATGAATAGATATATAAATTAATGGAGTTTTGCGTGCCAAAACCACGATCTGATTATGAGGCATGCCGTGGTGGAGGACTGTGCAATAATTTAGACCACCTGGGGTTCTTTAACGTGCACCTAAATCTAAGTATACGGGTGTTCCAGCATTTCGCCCCCATCGAAATGCAGCTGCCGTGGCCGTGATTTGATCCCGCGACGTCCATGCTTAGCAGTCCAACACTATAGCCACTAAGCAACCATGGCGGGTCAGCACAACAGTAACTGGAACACCAATGCATTTATCTGCAATGTTCGGGAATTAATATCTCGAAACTGGTGCCATCCTGAGAATTTGTTCTTAGTGCAACCGTCTTGCGAACCCCACGGCTAGAATTGGTAGATTGCAACATGGGCCATAAGTTAATATGTTAAAAACCTAATTGGTGAATTTTTGTTAGTCGATTATGCATTTCAATTTTTTTTGCAAGTAATGTCTGCCTCTTTGAGTAGACTAACTCATGAACTGGAATTCTGCTATCTGCCACAGGCAACCTTAAAAATTTTTTGAAAGTGTTGGCTGAAACACCTCGTATTTATGGCCTCTGCATGCAAGAGGCGATGTTTCCATCCCTAATGCGTAAATGTTGTAAATAATTAGAACAGCTTTTTTTTTCTTTTTTTTGTCGCCAGTCGTTAGCATTGCCGACTCGAAAGAGAATCAATTTTTAGACACATATCACCCGCGTGCCTTTCACGCGTCGTTAATAGAAGACTCTGCTGAAGGGGTCACTGAAGTCTGCAGGTTTTTTTTCTGTATCAAAAAAAGCACGCAAAGTAATTTGAAGTGAGGTGAACATACATCAACTTATTCATTCTCCAGGCATAGGCTATCCATTTATTTGGCTACCTCCTTCTCTAAAATTATAATAAACTTTGTCCTGTTTATATATTTAAATATATTGTGTCTTTGCATGGTATTCTGAGCAGAAATTAAAAAAAGAACAAATGTTGAAGTGAGGAAATACGGATGAGGTAGCCGCCCCGCCGCTGGTGCTTCTAATGTGCTTGTCCTCCTATTGTCAGGATTTGCTGAAATAAATCGAAAGTATAAATTAAAAGCCGTGCACGTCCTCCGTGCCAAAAATGGTGCCGTAAGCTTTTAGCCACAACAAAAGTTAAAATGTAGCACTCCGGTAATGATATCTTAGGGCCCGGGGGGGGGGGGGGGGGCTAAGGATCGCCGGGGAGGGCTCAGCCCCCTCGGGAAAACTCCGGAGGGAGCTCAAGCCCCGGAGCCCCCCCGTAGTCGGCGCCTATGGTGCTCGCAAACAAATATGCAGCTTTAGAACAGACAGATGAAGATACTATAGAGGTAATGAATGAAACCGTAACTAGGCCGATCTCAGAAGCAGCAATTGAAGTGGGAGGTAAAGCACCAAGGCAACCAGTAGGTAAGCTCTCCCAAGTAACAAAGGACCTAATAAAGAAACAACAAAGCATGAAAGTGGCAAACTCAAGAGATCAGATAGAATTCACCAAACTGTCAAAACTGATGAACATGATAAAAGTAAGGGATATTTGAAATTATAACGTGGAAAAGATTGAGGAAGCAGTAAAATATGGACACAGCATGAAATCAGTAAGAAAACTTAGCATAGGACAAGGCAAGATGTATGCACTGAAAGATGAGCAGGGTAATATCATCAGCAATTTCAATGACATAGTAAAAGCAGCGGAAGAATTCTATACTGACCTGTACAGTGCCCAGAGCAGCCAAGCTACTTTCATTCGAAGTAGTGAACAAGATACAGAGGCTCCTTCTATAACTAGCAGTGACGTTAGAAGGGCCTTGCAAAACATCACCAGGGTAAAGCTGCTGGAGAAGCTGGAATAACAGTCGATTTAATTAAAGATGGAGGAGATATCATGCTTGAAAAGCTTGCAGCCCTTTATACACAATGCCTCATGACTTCAAGTGTACCAGAGAGCTGGAAGAATGCCAACATCATACTAATCCATAAGAAGGGAGACGTTAAAGAATTCAAGGATTAAAGACCCATTAGCTTGCTTTCAATACTGTATAAGATATTCACCAAGTTAATTTCCAACAGAATCAGGGCAACATTTCAGCCAACCAAGAGAACAGGCTGGCTTCAGGAAGGGATATTCTACTATTGATCATATTCATGTCATCAATCAGGTAATCGAGAAATCTGCGGAGTACAATCAACCTCTCTATGTGGCTTCCATAGATTATGAAAAGGCATTTGTTTTAGTTGAGATACCAGCAGTCATAGAGGCATTGCGTAATCAAAGAGTACAGGAGGCATACGTGAATATCTTGGCAAATATCTGCAAGGATTCCACAGCTGCCTTGGTTTTCCACAAGAAAAGTAGAAAGTTACCTATCAAGAAAGGGGTCAGGCAAGGAGACACGATCTCCCCAATGCTATTCACTGCATGCTTAGAAGAAGTATTCAAGCTTAGACTGGGAAGGCTTAGGAGTGAGGATTAACGGCCAATGTCTCAGCAACCTTCGATTTGCAGATGACATTGTCGTATTCAACAACAATGGGGACGAACTACAACAAATGATTGAGGACCTTAACCGAGAAAGTGTAAGAGTGGGGTTGAAGATTAATATGCAGAAAACAAAGATAATGTTCAATGGCCTGGCAAGGGAACAAGATTTCAGGATCGCCAGTCAGCCACTTGAGTCTGTAAAGGAGTACGTTTGTCTAGGTCAATTACTGACAGGGGACCCTGATCATGAGAAGGAAACTTACAGAAGAATAAAATTGGGTTGGAGTGCATACAGCAGGCACTACCAAATCCTGACTGGGAGCTTACCACTGTCGTTGAAAAGAAAAGTGTACAATCATTGCATTCTACCAGTGCTAACATATGGGGCATAAACACCTGGTTAACAAAGAAGCTCGAGAGCAAGTTAAGGCCCACACAAAGAGCGATTGAACGAAACATGTTAGGACTAATGTTAAGAGACAGGAAGAGAGCGGTGTGGATCAGAGAGCAAACGAGGATAGCTGATATTCTAATTGACATTAAGAAAAAAAAAATGGAGCTGGGCAGGCCATGTAATGTGTAGGATGGATAACCAGTAGACCATTAGAGTTACAGAATGGATACCAAGAGAAGGGAAGTGCAGTCGAGGACGGCAGAAAACTAGGTGGGGTGATGAAGTTACAAAATTTGCAGGCGCAAGTTGGAATCGGCTAGCACAAGACATGGATAATTGGAGATTGCAGGGAGAGGCCTTCGTCCTGCAGTGGACATAAGTATAGACAGATGATGATAATGATATTTTGCTTGAAAATCTTCCCAGGGCAGGCTTAAAATGGGTATTTTTGACGGGGGACTGGCATGTGTTCGACTCATTCACTGTCTATTAAAGCGCCCCTCACCAGGCCCGATTGGAAATTTTGGTTATACACTGGAGGCTATAAAACGCCATTTAAGGAGTGTGTACCAAAATAATTTTTCAAATTGGTTCGTTATTGGAAGAGATAGAAGAAATTAAATGTCCTTGTGACCAAGCTGCCAGGAGGTTAGAGTCACTGCCAAGGGAGGCACTCTCTCCCTCTGCCTCTAGTAGCATTCCCAAGCAGTCTTCTTTCCCTGTCTTCTCCCATATCTGAGCTGAGGGACGTACCATGGCATCGAGCCCCACCTCCTTTTTCCCTTCTCTTCCTTTTTCTTCTGTTAGGCGCATTTACAACGGGGACTTATGCCTTGCGCATTGCATGATTAGTCATGGTGAGTGACGTAGATAGCACTGCATTTGTGCATATGACCTTGATTCTTTGGCTCCGGGCGAAGCTTCCTCAAGTAGCATTTGGTTTTGAAATTTCAGCAGTTTTTGCAGTGTGCAGTGCCGTAGTACTTGGCAGACAGAATCGTCAGCGCATCATGTATATCATTGCGCACAAACAACATGGACAAAAGAAGGAACACGTTTTACACACACGAAGCGCAAACTATCAACAGTTTATAGCGAGAACGTGACCATATTTATACCTTGCCACAAGCAGTACTGCGCATGACACCAAGGGCGGAACCACACTGACAAAAAAATGTCAACACGCGCGTGTCGTGCCATTCAAATACGCTACCGTGTAGACCGCTTATAACGTAAGTCGCCGGAGTCGTGAATATCCGCACTATAAGCAGTACCGCACTATAACCAAAGCACAATTTTCAAGGCCCACACATATGCAAAACATGTGCACCGAGCCGCCACGCGTATGCGACAGTTGAGGAATGCGGCTAGAACGTTTGCATTCAATTTACAGTCGAATCTCGTTAATTCGAACCAAATCACGCGGCGGCGCCTCCGACCGGCATTGCGCCGGCACCGGCATAGAGTAAAAGCTTAGGAGAGACCCCTCAATGTCGCGCGCGAACAAAAAAAGAAAAAAAAAACCTCTCCCTCTCAAATGGCAAGGTCGCTGATTCTGCGTTTGCCGGAACATGCGTGTACGTGCCGACGTCTCAGCTGCACTACCGTAGCCACGCGTAGAAAACGGTAGTAAATTCTTCTTCTTTATGCTTCCTCTACTTTCTAGTCACGTGTTGACATTGCACGCTGCGGCTATGGCGCAGAGGGAAGCAGCGGCGCTGTCCCAAGCCAGCCAACGCCCGCTTCCCGATAACGGCAGAAAACGAAACTTCGAAGAGCTGGCGCCGGGCCTGCTGTAGCGGCGGCGCCTGCATGGCGGCGGTCGCACACGGTGACAGTCGAAAGTGAGGGAGGTACAAGGGAGGGCGAGGGGAGCCACCGAAGCGGCGGAGTTGCCGAGGCGAAATCCGCTTCCCTGCCGCCCTCTTCCCTCACATTCCACGGTCTCTGCGTGCGCCCTTCCCTGTGCCGTGCCGGCGCCGCCCGCTCCGAAGTTTTGTTTACTGCCGTTATCGTGAAGCGAGCTAGGCCGGCCTTGGCAGTTTCGTGGCCTTCGCTTGCTATGCGCGCCGTGATATTTCACGACTCGCACTCAAGATTCTGGTTTCAGCCTCACTGGCAGTTCGTTCGCACCACGTGCCCTTCTCCTCCACTTCGTCTGTCTTTCTTCCTCGAGCACTCCTTGGGGCGCCCGTTTGAGGGGAGCGTTCGCCGTCTTCGCTGACTTCTGTACTCCCAGGCAGCTGCACTGTAACCGGTATTTCGTTTCCCGCAACTGCACTATAAGCGATACGTGTATACATAAAGTGCTATGGGAAAATTAACGGGAGTCTGAAAAGAACGCACTATATCCGGTCCTGCACTATAAGCAGTTACGTTATAAGTGGTCTATACTGTATTTCCTTAACTGATAAGGTGATAGAGACCATGCTAATACACTTTTCTTTTAAGGTTGCGATGCAGTGGGCCTTAATAATGAGGTGTGTCATCTCATTATTCGACTTTTCAATGATCATGCACTCTTTGAACCTTGGTCTGCAGCCACATTCATCACAATGAAGTGCCAGCCACCCTCCCGCCTTGTTCTTTACGTTGTTTGCATGCTCGCAGAGATGTTTGTTGATGCAACGGCCCGTTTTTCCGACATAAACACACCTAAATTATAAAGGTATCTTATATACCACGCCTACACTACATCTCACCAATTCGTTTTTGTTTTGGTGATTCTTGACACATGCTTTCTTTTCTTTCCTGTTCAGGTTAGTCATTTTGCAAACTTTTGAAAGCTTATTTGGTGCAGAAAACACGACTCGAACGTTACCTTTTTGGGCGATCTTCTTAATGTTGTGCGGCACTTCATGAATGTATGGGATTACAGGGAATTTTCTTTTTTCTTTCTCCATCTCTTTGGAGGTGGGGTGAACGGTGGAGCCAGATGCCTTGATATTCTTAAGGAGCTTCTCCGCTATGGACACTAACAGGTGCCTCGGGTAACCTGCTTCTAAAAGACGTGAAGTTTGCTGACCCAAACTTTGGCTCGTCATGTGAGCGCAAGATTTTTCCAGGACGTTCTTAAGGCAGAGTTTGGCGATTGCCCTTTTTAGTAGTTTTTAATGGGCTGATTTGAACGGGAGGAGGAGTTTGTTTGCTCGTGGGTCATAGCTCCAGCACACGTGGTTTTCTTTAAAAATGAACCTGACATCAAGAAAACGTATGCTGTCTTCACTGGGAAGTTCATGAGTGATTTGCAATGGGTACAGGCAGTTCTCAGCGAGAGCAAGAACTTTTGTGGATTCTCTGCTAAAATCTGTCTGGTCACACTCTAAAAGAAATAAGAAATCGTCTACGAATCGGAACCCTTTATCCACCTTAGTGGGTCGAAGTTCAGCGTCTAGCGACTTGTCAAGCTGTGATAAAAGTAAATTGCTCAGCACGGGTGCTCTGCAGGAACCTATGCATATGCCTTTTTTTTTTGTAGGAAGTATCTGTCCTCCCATTTGATGAAGGTGGATCTGAGATAAAACTGGAGAAGCTCCAGAAACTGTCCCTTTAAAATACCGGACTTATTCTGAAAAGCAACCCCTCCAAATTAGTCAATAGCATGGTCCACACACTTTAACAAGCCATTATGGTGTAAACTGTAGAATAAGTCAGTAATATCAATAGAAAAACCTTTAAGATTTTTTGCTGGATGTGAGTTAATGAAGCATAACACCTCGTTAGAGTTCTTAGTGAGCAAAGGGTCGTCAACTGGTAGAGGTTCCAGTTTCAGTTTCCAGTGTCCCAACAAGGGACATTATCTTCAAAAATAATTATTTTTTTCTACAAAGTGTCGTCGAATCTTAAGGATGATGCGAAAATTTGCACCATGAAAATGCATTTTCTAATTTTGTTTGTTTTGGATTCCTAAGTCCATAAAGAAGGTTCTCACCAAGTTTATTTAATATCTGCATGATAGTAAAGAAGAAAATTCGCATGTTTTACCCAGTCAGTGGTGGCATGCATTTCCTGTCGAAAGCGCCTACGAACGTTGTTTTCAAGATGTGGTCGTAGAGCTGTAGAGTAGCCTGACACTGAGTCGATTCACTCATTAGAAAGTTTATTTTTCGCCCTTTGTAGTGATGATAGATTTTTTTTTTTTTTTTTTAGTGTTTCGAAAAACAAGGGAAAAAGAAAAAGCGAATTTGTGGCCACGGCAAGTCTGGGCTGCCTGCAGAACTGAGACTGAAGCTTGGATTGGTGTAAATGCAACTTGTGACGTTCCATTTTTCCCACCCGCGAAGTTTTTGTGCCCAGCCTTGTTTTCATTATCGTCAGCACTGGCCATCTTTGTATTGCTTCGGATTTTCCGCTAGTTCATTGTGATCGGCAGGTGGTCGGTTTTGTGGTGGATTATGCCCGCCACAATGTCTTCGACGTGGAAAAACTTTGGGGTGTGATAAAGCACCACAAAACAGAAGCAATTGTCCTGAGAAGCGTCGAGTTGAAGGAGAGTGTTTAATCTATGCAGCAGGGGCATTCAGTTAAGCACTGCTTCCTGGAGAATAAAATGGCATGTTTTGAAACCTTTGAATAAATTTTTCTCAGTTTGCACTTTTGGGCCAATCAGCACTATAGGAAAACTATCGTTACGAAACTGCAGTGACAAAAATGATTGGAAAGATTGTTTTTAGGGTAAAAAGACTATCGACGTCTTGAGTTTCTAAATTGCTTCTATCAAGAAAGAAAGTATAGATTTCTGGATCATGGTAACAAGAACACAAACTGATGATTTTTAAAATGATAGTTTTTCTAAGGTGACACACTCGATTGCTCAGTGGGGCATTTGTGCTAGTGTAATGAAGTTTACTGCATGATCTAATGACAAGACAAAGCATCCTGCCAAATTTTGTTAAAATTGGCATTTCAGTTCAAAAGTTTACTTTTCAGCCCTGCATCAGCCCTTAGATCCACCAAGACTGATGCTGCCGCTAAAGTGGTCACTATTAGGTTCACCATAGGGGTCAGGCACATGCGTGCTATCCAGTCAAGTTTGAGTTATCCGATGAAGGCCAATTTTAGGAATGAGATAACAAAAGTTAGGGTACATAGAAATGTACAAGTGCCGGCTGGGACCTTCGGTCAAGGTAAAATTAACTGGAGTCGAATGAATAGAAGTGTTCTCTATGAACATCTCTTATGTTCTTCCGCTATTGCAGTAATTGTGAAGATCCAAGATTTAGTGTGTACAGCTTATTTTACAAAATTTTTGTGTCCCTAGTGCTCTGGCATGACGTTTTTTCAGTACTACTATTTTACTTGACTGCTGTGCCTGCCAACCCTGTGGGGACTCAGATTTAATTTTTTAACAATATATTAAGGTGGTGATGATATCGGAGGTTTACAAAGAAGCTCGAGAACAAGTTAAGGATGCAAAGAGCAATAGAACAAAAAATGTTCGGCGCAATGTTAAGAGACAGGAACGAGAGCAGTGTGGATCAGAGAGCAAATAGGTTTAGCCGATATTCTAGTGGACATTGGAGCTGGGAAGGCCATGTAATGCATAGGGCAGATAACAGGTGGAGCATTTTGGGTGCCAAGGGAAAAAAGCAAGCGCAGTCGAGGACGAAAGAAAATTAAGTGGGTTGATGAAATTAGGAAATTTGCAGGCACAAGTTGTAATCAGCTAGCACAAAATGGGGGTAATTGGAGATCACTGGGAGAGGCCTTCATCCTGCAGTTCACATAGAAATAGTCTGATGATGATGATAGGTGATGCATGATCTCTTATGTTACTGCTATGTTCAAGAGTGTGATCTGCTTAAAGGAGAAACACTTTTCACATCAACTTTTTTGTAATTGGCTAGGCAACCTTGACTATGGCCATGTGAGGGAGCCTGACTCAGAAGAGGAGCTTGAGCCACCCCTGCCAACACAGAAGGGCCTTGCCTCTGCAGCCAGTGGGTCAGCATCCTTAGGGACCCAGCCCATTGTGGGTTCTGTGGGAGGTAGTCGTCCAGAAAAGCCTCTTGATGCCTCTGCAGCTGCAGGTTCCATGCCTTTCCTGCCAGCCCAGGATGACAGCCATTTTTTTGCCTACTTCTTGACTGCGGTGGTGCTTTGTGTGGTTGGGTACTTGGCCTTCCACAACAAGCGCAAGGTGCGTTTTGGTTTTAGACAGCTCTGAAAAGTGTGGTGTCATAAGTTTTGCCAAGTAGTGCCTTAAAGCACAATGTGGGCTAGAGCTTTCCTCTTGTGTTGTATCATTTGCTCACATTGGTTGGATGTTTATCAGAAAAAGCAGATACTTTTTAACATCAGGACCTATCAGTGATGCCTGACCAAGATGACATAGCCTCTATGGTATCATGGTGTATTGTTATCAATAGCATTATCTAATTATATGTGAAGTACAGCAGTCTTCACATAAAATTCTAAAAGGAACAACTAATCTGTGACAGTTATCACAAATTTGTATGTTGGAACTGCTCATTTCAGAGAGGTTATGTATACTCTTCAAATATTTTAGCAGCAGAGGTATTGAAACAACCTGATGGTATACCTGCGTTTGCCTAATACATAACAGCAATTTTTAAGCATAAGTGTTGGATACAAGCTAGTAAGCAGTGCAAATCTTGACATATTGCAGGTTTTGGCTACCATTGAGTGCTAGCTCACTCAAAAAAAGCAACCTATCAAGAATCATGATAGAGCATACTGTGAGGGGTTGGTTGGTCAATATCGTGTTTTGAGTTTGTGGGGATTACCCACATCCCGTCGATTGTTCGCCATACCAATCGATAAGCAACCACCACTACATGACACTACCACTATGACGGTGCCAGGTCACGTGGTGCTCTGCGCACCTTGGTGCATGCGTCACCAAGTCTTGATAAGTCGACGGAACTGACAATCATGAGGAAGTCTGCTTCGTGCCAGGGTGGAACGTGTGTGCCGTGCGCCCCGCCGGGGCCAAGGTTAACCGTCCAGTGCTAGAGGATGATTGCCGCTATCACCAAGTTTGTTGAAAGACTCGTCTACCTATCCCTAATGCCGTGCAGTTCATCTTCTTCCCAAGTTTGAATTGTTAAATAACATTTATTTTGTTTCTCCGACGGCTCTTGCTCTGTTTTCAATAGTTCTGAGCAGCACTGTGGAAGCTACAGGCTTCTTCGATCAATCGGGGGGGGGGGGGGGGGGGGGGGCGAACGCATCTTAAAGGTGCCCTTCCGCACCCTGTCATCTGCTAGCGGCGAGGACTGCAGCACAGGCGGCGGCACCACCTACTAAGAGTACAACTACGCAGCGAGACCAGCTGTTGTGATAGCAGCGGTGGAGAATTTATTCCTTATTGGCTGTGACACTGAAAAGACGTGTGTCTTCAAGATATTTCGAGATATAGAGGAGAAGGAGGGTTGCAGAGACGGCTGAAGCGGAGGGTTCAGAAGGAGCACTGAGCCAGCGTGTCGCACTCGATGGTGGTGCCATCTCTTGATCCTTCTTGTAACATCCACTTGTGCACGGTGTGCTTGCTGACACTCATAAGTGCAGCCATTTTCTTAATTAGAACTCTTGTAAGTTTGCCGCACTGTTCCAAGCATGTTTAGCACCATCTTATTCATTCCTTTCACGTAACAGGGCAGCGTGGAACACTACCATAAAAGCAAGTCTGCGGACGCGATTGTTGCGAAGGGCGAAGCACTACCCAGAAGAGAGTCCGCGAGGTTGTGGCTCTAAAGACTACACATATGAATTTTAGTCACTGTCAAATAAGTCGATTGTTTGTACTTTTTAAATGCAATAATTAATGTCTGTACGGCAGCATTGCATTAATTCTCTTGTTCTCTGCACATTTTCATTCAAACAAGTGGACTCTATCTTCAGTATCGTAGAGCCTCAATAAATATTTTATTAAAGAGCGAGGCAAAATCGCTCAATAAGCCACCGTGCGACCTGGAGAGAAGCTTCCAAGTAAACAACTATCGACAAAACCACTTGTCAACGCCATTTAGTCGTCCAACGGGTTCCGAACTGTGGGACTACATCTCGCTGCACAAGAATCTGCTCTCGCAGGTCACGTAGCCTTGGCTCTGCTGCATGGAACTACTGAAACAGACTATAGTGCCTATTCTTGGTGAGGACTACTTGTGAACGCAACCAAGAATCCAAGTAGCTTCTAAGTGCACCGACGGAATGAGTGAAAATATGCTCCCGAGAAGAGCACGCATTCAGCATAAGCACTGTTTTCTAGGCTTTTCCACTCGGCTTGACACATTCTTTGCTTTTTTGCCACTGCTATCAGTTGTCAGCCAAAGTGGTGACATGGGAAATGCTAAAACCACTCTCTGCAGTGCCTCGGTGACTATGGCATTGCACTGCTGAACAAAAAGTCGCTGATTCAATTCCTGGCTACGGCGGCCACATTCCAATAAAAGCGGAGTGCTAGAACTCTCATGTACCATGCATTGGATGCACGTTAAAGAAGCCGAGGTGGTCAAAATCAATTCAGAGACTTGCCATGAGGTGCATATGTTGCATGTGACTGACTGCATAGCACTGGCAGTCTAAGCTGTGTTGTTCAAATTCAGCTTGATGGTTTCACCTACACACAAGCTTAACCTGTCCATCCAGTCAGCGCACAGTCTATCTTGATAGGCACGCTCGCTGTAGTTGTTGGCTGGTCGCTTGAGCACTAGCTGAACACTTGTCAGGCTAACCTGTTTGTGATCTCAGCCTTGATCACCGATGAGCCACTCAATGTGTGGCAAACTTGTTAAAACGGTTTTCTGCCCACTACCACACAGGCAGTTGGCAAATTGTCGTCACATCCACACTGCCTTGGCTATCTCCTATCTCCTTGGCTCTCCTATCTTGCAATGCATTTGGCTCAGCCAACTATTGTCTCAGCAATTAAAGGCGCACAGCATTGCATTGTTATTTCTGCCTCAGTTCACCTCCTTTCTTCCTGGCTTTCCAAGGCCTCTATTTCTTCCTTCCCTAGCTGTTGGCGCCAAAAGTGCACACCGCGCTGTGGTCAAGTCAAGAAATGAATGCGTCGAGAACCCTTGCAGTTATCAAAATAATAAATGGCCAGATGGCGAGCCTTTGCCATTACTGCTACATGAAATGGTATCGGCGCATTTTTCTATTGCGACGGCAACCAGTAAACATAAAATCAGCTTATTTTCATGTGTGAAAATGTCTTGTGTCGTTAAAGTTACCTATCGCACTTTTGCTAGTGGCGATAAAGGCGATAACAGCACGCCATTTGAACGGAGCAGCAGCAGCATATTGGCTTTGACAGTGCTTGCAAGCACTGATCTAATCTAAGTAGAAAGAAATATTAAATGCTTTGTGCATGCGTGACAGCGTGCTACTACATTCGTGGCCATCACTGAAATAAAACTGCAGTTGTTCTAAGCAGAGTTCCACCACAGAGCAGAAGTGTGCTGATGTTCCTGAGGGCCTGTGGTCTGTCCTACTAATTTTAGGACACTGCTGCCAGCAGTTGCGGAAATAAGTGGTCTTGTGCTTGGCTGATGCACCTGAAAGCTTTAATTCTAGCTGGAGATGTTAGCCTGGTCATAGGACTTGTATAAAGTGCAGTACGCTGGCTGAAGCGTGCCACAACAGAGGCTGGAGCATGCTGTAGGTTGCCTTTTGTGAACACAGACAACATACAAAAAAACACGCATAACTAATCAAAGCTATCAAGCAGGTCCAAAAAATTGGTCAGTGACTGTAAACGTATTCTTGTATCTTGGCTGTGAGCAGTGCTGATGGCAATGCTCACCAGAACTGCTGATGTTCGTGCTTTCAAATATTTGTTTGTTTGTTCCAAATAAAGAAATTCTAAATACCTACTGTAATTCGATTCAAAGCAAATAATGAAGAGCAATATATTCTATCAATTATTGGAAAATTTCGAATATTCCCACTAGCCTAATCAAAAGCAGAAAGTTAAGCACATTGGTATTATCAGTGATACCAGAAGTCTCCCCACCTTATGGCAAAAATGGCAGCCATTGTTTATGAAATGAAACATTCATTGAAGCTTACAATCAAGGACATGTTACTGTAGTCGGTAGCACTGACAAGCATTGCTCCAGGGATTCATCTTGCATTATTTTCTTTTTAATTGCTTTATATCTGCGGAACTACAAAAAACAGTGTTGCCTTCGAAGCTGTTCTTTTAGTTCCTAGCACAGTGGAAGATGCAACACTCCGCCCAGTGTCTGTACTATGCTGTAATTTGTTTTGTTTCTTAACACTTTTCTGCCCGTAGGAAAAGCAGCAGTTTTTAGGTAGTCTTGTATATACTTTCTTTCCTATTGCAGAGCATGCTTGATACTAAAGTGTATCGTATCAAATTTAAGAGGAAGGAACCCTTTCCCACGGTCCTATTCCCTAACATGTTTATTAGAAAGAATCTAAAAAAAAACTTTATATGAAAATGTCATTGTTGCTTCATACAGAAAGACCTTTGAAAATTTTCAGAATATACATTTTCAATGCAAAGGACCTGTGCAATATTCCAGAAAATATAATCTTTCTATGTAAAAAAATTCTTAAGGTATAAAAGAAAACATTAACTCTAGTAACTTGTCCTAGCGAAATGCCGAGGTCGACTTTCCATGTAAAACTCGACTCCCTGCATGGCCCGCCAGCAAATGTTCCCGACCGAAGGATATTAACTCCCTGCAAATAAGAAATGTGACCTTTAGAACATGCAGGATATCTTTATATCAGGGCATGGCAGCTTTGAAAGAGTTCAGCAAAGAAAGCAAAACTCCGTTGTGAAATCTGACAAACCAAAGTCCTCCGCGTCAGTGCTGCTTTCGAAGCACAAAAACTTGTGTGCAGATGCATTGAAATTGGTTCGAACAATAAAGTTTATTCATCATCATCATCGGTAGAAACTCGACATTTCCGTGCATGAGTGGCCCACGGCACTGATACCATCTTGGAACCTATGAGCGCCCATCGCCCCAATCTCGCCACCCGCGCCCCTTCTCCAGAGGCACTTTAAAAATCTTCGCATGGTGGAAAAAGAAAACCGAAAACTGCAACTGTATAAATAGTTTCTAAATAACCCAATAAATGGAGCTAGCTGTCTGCTAGCACTCGGAAAGCAGCAAAATATGAATTTGCAACCATCAATAGCGGGCTATCGATGGGAATAGGCACAGACAGGAAAGTGTTAAATCTTGCGTGCCATGCAAGGCGCCTTGGCTTGCATTGCTTCACTGCTTGCATTGCTTCACTGCTTGCTTTCATCACCTATGTTTCACAAAAAGTGTACAGTATTACGAAATATGGGACTTGCAGCTGGAAGTTTAATAAGGTCATTACTCTTTTGATAATGGACAGTAACACAGTGATACCCAATATAATCAAGTTGTAGTCGCGACATAAACCTTGTTCGATTGCGAATTTTATGAAATCTTTGTGTTAGCAGTGAAAGTTACTTCACAGGTTCCTAGAACAGTCTTGGTGGATAGCATCTTGTCAGTAAGCATTTATGAATAGAATTCCTCAATAAACTTGACCAATATTTTTGGAACCAAGCACACTGGTGTGTGCAGCGAAGATGGTGTTGAGCGCAAAGCTTTAATGTGGACCATGCCTACTGCTAGAAGCCTTCATCACATGGCTCTATGTACACATGTGCATTATAAATCATCATAGCCATCCAGCACTAGGCAGCAGTGCAGCAGATCACAAGGCCAAGGTCACTGTAAAATATTCATAATAACGACAACATGGTGCAATGACCCCAAAACAACGCACATTTCTTTCATTGTAACCGAGGTGCTCATAAGTTCCATTCTGGTTAGCATTTTTCTGTTTCAATTGACCATTGGTGAGTTTGTAGCAAATCAGCAAGACAGAAAACATAAATGGGGTGCGCGGAGTGTAATTTCTGTAGCTGCATAACAGATGGCTAAACAGTGCATTCGGTCATCCATTTAATGGTTGCAGAATAGAAATAAGCATTTATTCTATTCTGCACACTGCGTTAACTTTACCTGTACAGCTCCAAAATCACATGCAACACTGATTCATTCATCCACCATACGCCTTCAAAGATCAGTTTTTCAACTGTTTTTGTGTGGGTCGCTTGGGCACTTAGGAGTTGCAGTTGCCATGCACTGATATTTGTATACAATCTTGTTTAAAAATTTAACTTGTAAGATGTTTTACTTAGAAGATTTAGCTATTTTTCCTGTTCCTAGTTAGTCTTCATTACATGACATCCATGTACTGCAGATTCTGGCTCTGATTCTGGAAGGCAGGCATGAGCGCCAGAGGAGGCACAACGGACACTACAGAAGACTGGACAATGCTGATGAAGCGTCATCTGGCCGCAAAAGTCGTGGCAGTTTTTAGGAACTGGCTCTAGTCGCATTACTGTGGCTCCCTTTAAGCACTGGCAGCTGGAGCTGCATGTGCCAACCATTCTGCAACAATTTATGGCCACTTGCAACTTCAGGATACAATATTCACTGACTTCTCTGCCTTAGCCATAACCTTTCATACACCTAATTTTCATTTCGGTCTTTCTAAAAAGAATTTTTGTGACATGATGGTATAGCTATGTTAAGCTAGTGAACTAATGAGTGTGGCTGGCATGGACAGTGGCTCGATGTTCCTGTTATTCCACTCCTGATACTGTGCTTGACAAGAGCTTGTGACTGTCTGTGCGGCATACATGTCAGGTTTAGTGTACAGGTCTAGTCACAAACTCTAGTCAAACATACTGCTGCAAGGTGAACAGTAATAATTTTAGTTTCTGTCGTCGAATTCCATGTTGAAGTACGCTTAGTTTTAGTGCCCACAGCTCTGCTGTCTTGTGTGTATGTTCTTGCAAGACATGTAAGAGCAACAGTGTTTGCTTTGTGCTGTGACACTCTGACAAGCTGTGCTTGACTGTTGTGGTTTTTAGGGTTTACTGAGTCATGAATACTTTCTCAGTGGACTTTAAGTACTGCATGTGGCCATGAGATTGGTGTGCTGGTATCTACTGGATGAACCAGTGCTGTACCAGCAGTACTGGTCAGTACAGCAGTACAGTGAACTACCAGCACTGCTCTGGGGCCCACCGTATTTTGTTCTTCCCAGAAGTTAAGGCCACCACCACCAATATATATGTATATATATATATATATATTGTTACAAGCGTGAAGTATTGTGTTATTTGGGTGTGTGCCATAAGCTGTAGTGGGACACAGATAAGGGGGTCGAAGAAGAGGACGTTTTGCCAAGCGATCACGGAACCTAGGCTGGCGCTCAAGACCGTTGGTTACGTCGTGTCCCAATAAACCCTCTCTTAACAGAATAACCCGTAACAGAGTGGTGGAGGTGCGGGTTCAGCTTATGGCAGACACCCAAATAACACAATACTTTCACGCTTGTAACAATATTATATATATATATATTGGTATCTCTGAGGTGTTCATACAGAAGGCAAGACAATAATAAATGTTCACATACTTTTCACCCAGCGACTAGAACAAAGTATAAAGCAAGAGGCAATAGGTTAAGCTCCTTTTGCTTCTGCTATCGTGCATATTCTGTCGTACGCATTGATCAAACTTTTGCTGCCGGAAGACTTGAACAATTTTTTTTGTAGAGTAGTGCAACTGTTTAACAAACATGCTTTTTGTTGCTGGCATTTCAAAAACTGAATGTTCATTGTCCAGCTGTATAGACTAAGACATGATATGTCTTACTACAGTGTAGACCGCTAATAACATAAGTCGCCGGAGTCGCGAATATCTGCACTATAAGCATTATAACCAAAGCAACAATTTTCAAGGCTCCGCATATGCAAAACGTGCACTGAGCCGCCACGCGTATGCGGCAGTCGAGGAATGCGGCTAGAATGTTTGCGTTCAATTTACAGTCGAATCTCGTTAATTTGAACCAAATCACGCGGCGGCGCCTCCGACCGGCATCGCTCTGGCACCTCCATAGAGTAAAAGCTTAGGAGAGACCTCTCAATGTCGCGCGCGAGCAAAAAAAAAGAAGAAAAAAAAACGCGGCGGAAATTTCACCCTCTCTAATGGCAAGGTCACCGATTCTGCGTTGCGCCGGAACATGCGTGTACGTGCCGACGTCTCAGCCACTCTACCATAGCCACGCGTAGAAAATGGCAGTGAACTCTTCTTTCTTTCTTTCTCCTTTATGCTTCCTCTACTTTCTAGTCACGTGTTGACCTTGCACGCTTTGGCTACGGCGCAGAGGGAAGCAGCGGCGCTGTCCCAGGCTGGCCAACGAAACTGCCCACGCTGGCAAACGCCCGCTTCCCGATAACGGCAGAAAACGAAACTTCGGGGAGCTGGCGCCAGTACGGCTGGAGCGGCGGCACCTGCACGGCGGCGGGCGCGCACGGTGACAGTCGAAAGTGAGGGAGCTACGAGGGAGGGCGAGGGTAGCCACCGAAGCGGTGGAGTTACCAAGGCGAAATCCGCTTCCCTGCTGCCCTCCTCCCTCACATTCCACGGTCTCCGTGTGCGCCCTTCGCCGTGCCGTGCCGGCGCCGCCCGCCCCCTGAAGTTTCATTTACTGCCGTTATCGTGAAGCGAGCGTTGGCCGGCGTTTGCAGTTTCGTGGCCCTTGCTCGCTATGCGCGCCGTGATATTTCACGTCTCGCACTGAAGATCCTGGTTTCAGCCTCACTGGCTGTTCGTTCGCACCACGTGCCCTTCTCCTCCACTTCGTCTCTCTTTCTTCCTCGAGCACTCCTTGGGGCGCCCGTTTGAGGGGAGCGTTCGCCGTCTCCGCTGACTTCCGTACTCCAAGGCAGCCGCACTGTAACCGGTATTTAGTTTCCTGCAACTGCACTATAAGCGATACGTGTATACATGGAGTGCTATGGGAAAATTAACGGGAGTTTGAAAAGACCGCACTATATCCGGTCCTGCTCCATAAGTGGTTACGTTATAAGTGGTCTATACTGTAGTTTTCTTTCTGACTGGATAACATTACACTTTGGCATTACACATTGTGAATCCCAGCAGCATGGCAATGATAAGAGTTCTGAATAATCCGTATTGTTGATTGACAATTGCAGCAGTTGGTGGTTTATATTTACCTGTTTGTGATTCCATTTGTGTCCTTGCTTGCTTTGTTCTATAGATGCGCAGTACATATGCATGTTCGTAGCAGAACAAATGGTGCAAACACAACTCATTCGTAAACTATAAAGCAGTTGTGAAAAACCATTGGTTTGGTGGATTAACTCCTTCAAACACATCGTTATGCCTGAAGACAGTGGTGCAGTTATTTAGAATAAAGTTGGGACACTTTTGAGCAAGGAACTTGCTTTTTTTGATCTAGTACAAACGTTTCAGTTCACAGTAGCACAGAATTTAAGGGGGAGGGGGTGATACTCCTTCCTAGTTTGTTTGTGAAAGGTTAAATGTAGCATTTTACTCATCGACTCAAATTTTACTGCACGTGTACTTCATGTGATGTTGGCCCATGTGTACTGTAGCTACAGTATTATGGTGCACTTGCTATGAAACTGTCTAATTTGAATCAGAAGCACCCCTTCTTTTTTTATGTGTTTTGTTTATGTGACTTATATAGTTTTTTGTCATGTGTCTTACATGAAGTTGTATAAATTTGGCTCCTCCTGTACTTGCTTATAAGAGAAGGAAAAATTCGAAAACATTTAAGGGGACTGGCCACAGTTATATACATATCTTGGTTTTACCTCTGTGTGTGCATGATGCGTCTTTCACTGTTCACATTGTGTGAAACACATAAAATAGGGAATGTGTTGTTAGTTTGTTGAACAGAAACAGTTTAGCAAAAGCCCCAAGTCCATTACATCCATGTGGACATGACACTGATGAAGCAGTGGGACTTTGAAAGCATATTAATGTATTTTGTTCACAATAAGTGTGATGCATATTCAAAAATTAAGTTCAGTGCAATTGATGATTTATAGTCTCTGCCTGTACAATTGTTTAAATGTGTCCGAGTCCTGCTTTGCTTGTTGTTTTCATTAAACATGTCTTTTTTTTGTCTTGATATGTTTATTAGCAAAGTTACCAAAGAAAAGTTAACAAGAAACGTTGCTGCTAGAATGCTTTCCTTGTTTCCCTTTAGACATGGTTGACTGGAGGCAGTTTAAATTGAAGTATTAGGTTATAGAACATTAGTATCTTATCTCCAATGTCATTCAAATTTAAGTTGAACATTGGCACACATTGTCTGCATGTAGTTGAACTACATCATGGGTTTTTTGGCATTGTGTCATGTTATCTTGACGTTGTGTCCCTTGTTGTCGAGACTCTTCACACTTGCATGGTATTACATAGATTCATTTCTCTCTTTCAGTTGTGCTTTTCTTGCATTAGTTCTTTTTTCATTTGTATTTCTGTTTCACTTTGTTAACTGGTCGTGATTCCATGTTGTGCCTGTAAAAAAAAGCAGTTCATATGGCTCAGCTGCATGGAAGTTTTCAATTTAGCTTGCATGTGAGCACTGGTATCAATGTATGAACACAACCATATTCTCCATTAGGTTACTTCAAGATGTTACCTGTCCTTTTTTATTATTATTATTACTTTTTTTTCAGGGTTGTTATTGTTTTTACCTTTCTGCATTTTTTTTAGTACACTGTACAAGAGAAATAGTGACAAGTTTCTGCCAGGCTTTTCTTTTAGAGTTAACATCACTCAAGCTTAGCCTCTACATTGCACAGATCTCTAAGCTTATTTCTGTTATACACTGATAATGTATTTACTTTGTTATGAGATTTATGCAGCACATCAGATGTGACTCATGAATTTTTTTATAGCTGTAGTATTTGAGGTCATCAGCTAGGTACTGGCTTTGAAAGTTATTTATATCAATCAATGTTCTAAAGCATGAAGCATACACCTGTCTCATCTTCTCTTTAGTGGATTAGTCTGCAAGCACTGGATCACTTTCTTTCGATTTTCAAATGCCCTTGTTGCTTGCCAATCACTGTGTTTATTCTTAATGAAACATGTTGAAGTGCTTTGTTCACTTTGTGTTTGAAATAGCAACAATCACTCAACCTTCTGCAAAGGGCGTGCTGACTTTGTAAATACTGTACAGTATTGTGTGTCCAGCATTCGTTTGCCAATAGGCATGTGTCATAACTGCCCTATTCTGAGATAGAGTATAGTGTTCATCTGTGGATTTGAAAGTAATTTCTGCATTGAGTATAAAAGAAGTGGTAGAACTTGTTATTGAACTGTTTGTGATTATTGACTATAATGGTGATGCTGACAGTAGTTGCTCCAAGCAATGTGTTGTATACGAAAAGCTAGTAATATTTTTTCTCTCATTAGTGATGCAAGGTCCTACAGGGTACCCCTTTTGAAGTATTCCTCCCCTCCGCTCCTCCTCTGGAGCGTAGGGGAGACGGCTGGAGAGCGGAGGGGGGGGGGGGTGAGGTGGGGAGGGCTACGCTCATTCGTGGTATCAGCTGCTGAGGTCAGTCCTTGGTACCAGCGTGTGTGACAAGGATCACTGCTCCTGCAAGGGGCGATGGCAAGCGGCTACGACTAAGGCTCGATGTGACGCTCCCTCGAGTGTCGTTGCCGCTGACACTGGTGGCATGATTTCCTTGCGACGAAGGGCCACATAGTTTCTGCACGCATAGTGCCACGCAAGACAGGCTGTGCAGCGACGATGGCTACAATATGGCGCCAGAGTAGCGCGCGTCGTCTGTATGGAAACAAAGCACTGCATTAGCGGAGGTCTGCCGGCGGTGGCTGCTGTGAATTGTGCCCACGCATCACCCACGCGCTGCCTCTCGCAATCTCCCAATTAGCGAGGCAGTCGCGCGACCCTTTACCCCGTTGCAATGTGCCACACGAGACATAATTGTCCGTGCCAGCTATGCTACTCACAGCGTTTTCTTCCTAATATAAACCATGTACCTATATAATGGCACGCAAAATGAAAACACATCTAGAGCTGCGCTCAGATTTCGCATTAGGGAGTATTGTAATCGTCGGTGAAATATTGACATGGCGAAATATGTGTGCACGCATATACTTTCACACGTTTACTTTCAAGATGTAGGCAGTATTTTGTGCTGTTAGTGCCTAAATTTATCTTGGTACTGGCATATTTTTTATTGCCAAGGTCAACTTCAACATTCCATATGTGGTCTTGAAAGTTCTGATGTGCCTCTTGATAAAGCATACGTCAGATGTGCGTGTGTTATTACAGCTGTAGCATATACAGTGCCTTTAAAGTATCAGTAATTTTATAAAAACATTTTACCAGCTGCGCAATAGCTGCTTTTGCAGGTGGCTTATGTGCTTTGGTGGATGCAATTTTCACAAACAAGTTGAGTCAGCAAATACATGACTTATTAATTGACTTTTCTAATTGTACAGTTGTGATAATATTAGAAACTTGAAGACAATCGTATTCAGAGACATCATTTTGTTCGTATTCGTAATGAAATTTCACATTCGGTGGGCTAATTTCGCATTCAAAGGAGAGAGTTTTGACACAGAGAGACCTCCCATGTGACGTAGCTGATTATGTATAACATTCCTGTCTAAATGTTGGGTGGAGCTAATAATAGCTGTGCTGCTGCTTTGTCTGGTGAAAGGGAGTTGGCTTCCCTCCCACCTGCATCAGCTGCATCACAAGGTTTTTGTCCTTGTTTCGCATCTCCCACTTTTGAATGCAAAATTTGCATACCAAGTGTCCACTTTGATCATGAATAACTCCGAACATTGGTGCTTTAGAAGAATTAAATTTGAGTTTTCTTCAAATATATTTTAAAGTTCCTAATACAGTGGAATCTCGTTGATGCGATTCTGCATAATACGTTTTTCGGTATAATACATTTCTTTTCCTTTTCCCGATAATACGATTTGGTTGGATAATATGATTTTAGAATGATGCGCTTTATTTTCCGGTTCCCGTGAAGATCGTATCAACGAGATTCCACTATACCATAATTGCAAAAGGAAAAAGAAAAGGTACGCTAATTAAAAAAATTTAATTTTGTGTTGACTTTAATTATTCACAATGATTGTGTGCACCAGAATCTGTCAACCACCTGTACGAGCATCATTTGTGTAGATTGCACAGCAACTTTATTAATATCACTGACATTTGAAATTTAAGGGCACTGTATATTCATTTATTTAATTTATATATTTATTTATTTATTAAAGCGAAGCTTTATATGGCTAGGCAAAACGAAAAAGTGTCTGTTAGTCTCCTGTCCACAGAAAACTATCATCATCAGCATTGGCTCGATGTCGTCTTCTGCAGCTGACTCATTGGCGCCCCTCGGGTTGCGCTCATGCTCGTGCCACTGCTCCCGCGTTCGTCATCGTAATCGTCTTCCACAGCTGGCAGCGTTGCCTCTCATCATTCCAGCGTAGAATTTCACTTCTCTTCTGTCGTCGTAATGGGGAGGTCGCGTTTACATGAGTCATTGCTTAAGCGCCATTCATTGTCTTGCATAACAGACAGATTTAATTTTGAAGTTGCACAAATGGGACCCAGAAATGAAGTTCCGCATGCCTCATAAACTGAAGAGGAGCACAAGTCTGCTACACCGGATTCGTCTTGGTGTGGCACTCACGAGGCGTTATACGCATATCATCGGCTACAGTGACACTGGTCCCAACTGCGATCACTGCCCAGTGCCAGAAACACTTGAGCACATATTTTGCTCATGCCCAGCGTACGCGCGAGAACGGCAGAGCCTCATTTCAACTATTCAGCGAGTAACTAAAAGACCAATGTCTGACGAGATTGTCTTAGGTCCTTGGCCTGACGCCAACAGCGCAGCTGTGGTCAATCTAAGCGACGGTAGCTTTCCTTCAAGCCACTGGACTCCATGCACGGCTATAGTGTGACCTCAACGGGATGGACATGTACATACGCACCTCCTAATCTTATCATCATTCATCGCTCTTTTTATCCCCTCCCCCCTTCCCCAGTGTAGAGTAGCAGGCCAGAGCAAACTGACGCTCAAGCCGACCTCTCTGCCTTTCTTCAAATAAACCTCTCTCTCTCTTGAAGCAATTTAATTTCGAAGAATCGCAAACGGCAATGGCGGGCGAATGCTGCTAACCATGCTGCCGAGCAAGCTCGAGACATCGGACACAAGCGACAACGGCAGACTGCAGACATACCGTCAGTGACGTCATTCTCTCCATCGCATCCGAAGGTGTGTGTAACACAAAGCCGTAACCAATAATTGAGAAATACTTTAATGAACCATCGGGATTAAGCCAGTGATAAACACCGAGGCCGCACGTTTCAGCTTCGCTGCTTAACCATCTGTACGGAGTGCTTGGACGATGAATTTACTTGCTCAAATGCCTTGGTATAAAAATGTATATCACAACTAGCTCCATATGTATCATGCATTCAGAAGAAGGAAAAGAGGCTGCAATAGCATTAGCATACGCATCAACCACTGCATCGTGCATCGCCACCGACTCCAAAGCAGCCTTAATTACACCAAGGGACTTGTATCACCTCAAGCATACCGAATTCTCAGTGGAACACATCCTACCCGCAGAAGAACTGTTCGACTAATCTGGACACCCGGCCATGCAGGGGCAATTGGGAACGATGCTGCGCATGATGCTGCCCTAGCAAGTATCAGCTGGGAGAGTCACTTGCGTCGCCCATCTCTCTCGGGACAAGAAATCCCCGAAGGAACCCAAACAGAACTACGCCCCCCAGAATCAGATCAAGAAAAAAGTTTCTCAATATGAACAAATAGGAAATCGAATGACGACTTACGGACAAATCCTCGAATTCTATCCAAATGCTCGCTACAAATACCCTCCTCCTGACAAATCATTAAACGAACATCAAGCAACTACATGGAGATTTCTACACAAGCACCTTCCCTACACCACTACTCGTGCATCGAATACACCCAGAAGCATACTCGTCACACTGTAAGACATGCAATACACCATGTGCAGACCTCCATCACAGTATGTATGTGGGAATTCGCATCAGCTCCAAACAATATCAAGACGCAGCATAAACCACAATGCTAAAATAACCCCTGAGCAGTGGGAGGCTATGCTGCTCAGTGAATGCTCAGAAGACCAGCTCTGGGCTGTCCGGCTGGCAGAGGATGCAGCTACAGTTCAAGGCCTGGCGTGCGTCTGACGAAAAGGGGATCTTTACGGTACTAGCCTCCTGGCCCTTCCATTCCCCTTTCAAACCCAGTAGGGACTTTTCAATAAAGATGTTTTCTCTCTCTCTCTTGCTCTCCAGTAAGGGGTATTACATGAGGATGAGGCAAAATCACTGATGAGATGTTCGATGTCCTTGAATTCTATGTTACGGTGCAATCTACGGCATTCGTGGACAATGCGTTCCAATCCTGTGCTGTTTGGATGAATGAGTTCAAGTGCGACAAAGAGCATGCTGGCGATGGGTAAACAGCTTTGTGATGACCTATGCGGTGAGAGCTGCGATAAGAGGGAATGATTATGGAAGTAACGCATGAAGTATGAAAGTGATAGTAAAGGCAGAGGCATGCAGTCTTGCATCGGCAGACCAAGCGTTAAAGAGAGGCTCCAGATTTAAGTGTGGAAACACTAGTGAAGTAAAAGTAATCTGAGTAGGCAAACGTAACAGCTTGGTTTTGGACGGCCTCTAGCATATTAATATGAGTAGAATGGCATGGATTCCAGATGGTGGCGGCATATTCTAGTTTTGGGTGAACTTGGGGTTTTGTAGGACAGAATTTTAGTGGAGGAATACAGTCAACGTCCGCTTTTTCGGACTCCCTAGGGGCCGCGAAAACGTCCGAAAAATCGGGCAGTCTGAAAAATAAATGCATCTATTTTACTGCCCCTAAGGACTCAAATCGCCACAGGCACGTCTGAAAAATTATGAAGGCCTGCCAGTACACTTATGAGGCATATCGGTACTCGTACTGCGACAGGAGACGGCGGGTGCAAACGTGTGTAATTTAGGAATACATGCTGTGTCCCGTTACAATTGCCCCTTACCACTCTTGTTATGCTTCACCGGAATACTTTGATATGCTTCACCGCGTAACATTTCTGTATCGAGGTGAAGCTGACATTCGAAAACCGGCATTATGCAACGCATCGTGCTTTCCGAGTTTTGAAGCCAATCGCGAGGATTACAATCGCGAGGATTACAAAGACTGAGTCGGTTCCATTGCTGACAGCAGCGAATTATTTCAACGAAAAACACCGCTCCGAACGGCAAGAAGCTTAATAGCGAACGTCGAAGCGGCGAGATAATAAAAATTGCGGCAGTGGCTACTTCGATTAATGCCTTTTCGGACCTGCGGTCACGGCAACAAGTCTGGAAAATCGGTCGGTGAAGGGTTCTTGCGGCCGAAATTTCAGGCGTTCTTATATATATTGACTATGGCGTACGTGGTGGTGCCGCGAAGCTGTCCGAATGATCGGGCATGTCCGAAAATTTGAGCGTCCGGAAAATCGGTCGTTGGCTGTATATATAAAATCTGCGCAATGTATTTTTGTCGACAAATATTTTAAAAGAACACTACAGAGTAACACTTAGTTTAGACTGCAGAAATATTGATTAAAAATTCTATTTGCTTTGATTTAGCGGGAAAGGACCAATTACTCACAGAGCAAATGAAGGCTGAACTTACCGTTATCGAATTTTGCGCTGCAGCTCGCACAGCCCCACTGCGTCAGTGATGTCACAAATTTTGAGGCATTTCCTCGTATTTTGGTTGTTTTAGCACCTAAAATGATATCAAAGCTTACTAGATATAGTCTCTGTTTCCTTTATAGCGCATGTGACTCTCCTTCATCAAGAAACAATTATAACTCTAACCAAGCAGACACTGTAAAAATGTGACGTAACGGCAAGCTAGTGCAGGAATTTTATGGTGGCATGAGCACCAGTCTTGCATTTCTGCTGGCTTATCAAGCCTCCTTTTATGGCATGGGCACCCATTTTGCTATTGCAGAAGCATGATTTACAAATACAGCTAAGCTTTACTGTGCCTTTAACAACAAACGTTGCTTTTAAAATCATGTATATTGCTCTAGCCTACTGTGCCACTTCGTAGCAATCCTGCCATTGCAACATGGACTTTAAAACAAAAAAAACACTCGTAATTAAACTGCAACGGCTACTTGCCTATCTATAGTTGGTAACAATCTAAAGATAAAGCTCCAAAAACACTGCTGTCCCACTTTAGGGCAATTTGTACAGATGCGCCAGCCAATTATGTTTGCGCACGTCTGTGATGTTGTCGCAGAGACAAATTTAATTCGATATCAAGTTATACGAACTATGTTTTGGGGCACGGAGTCAAAGAGGGCAGGTGCATTGCAGTTTTGTGGACAGAGCTCATGCTCAATTTTTAGGTTGGGACCAAGTATAGTTGTCCGCTGCTTCGAATGTGAAAGTAGTGAAGAAAGCGTCCTCGCAAGGGTTCATTCCTATGTATTTAAGAAATCTGTTCATTTGAAAAAAAAATCGCATTATATAGGTATACTCTGCTATTTTTTTACCGACAGCTGCATCCCAAATGACAAATATCTCTGCGCATCTTTGTTTCCTTTTCCATCACAGATAATGCTGTGAGTGCCAACCCTGGTTCTAGAATGCTTGTAGCATGTTGACAGAGCTGCATTTTTTTAAGTAAAGGAAAGGTGCAGTCATTGACTAGGTGAAGAACTAATTGACCTTTGGGAATCTGTGTGGGCTCCATGTTCACAGTGAATCACAGGGCTGTCATCAGATTAAAAAGCAAGAGACGGGACACAATGAGCATGACCAAGCATATGCGACTTGATCTCGTCTATCCATTTCATAGTGTTATATGGTTGTTGCATCTGTAAGGATCTTTACGATAGTCTGATTGGTGTGCTTGTTTATTTGTTATTGAGGTTGAAGTAGATTCCTTTGCATACAAAAAAAAGTGAAGCAAGAGTTTCACTGTCGTTTCATTGAAGGATTTATGAATTTGTGCAAAAACATTTATTAGCCTCATTGACAATTACAGGGACTTTAGATTCTTTACATTACAATGTAGTATTTTTTATTCATGATGAACGACACCCAAGCAGACACTGGCGAATTCGTGACATCAATGGTAGTTGGTGCGGGAGTGTCCAGGTGGTATTGCCGCTCATCTTTCATTTTCACGTGTTTTCTGGCTTACCAAAATTCCTCTTATGCTAGGGCTGGCCTTTCTGCTATTGCAGCAGTTACTAATACAGCTTAATATTCCTCTTCAGTGTCTCTTTAACTGCAGCTTGTTCATCTGGAAGCAAACTGACGAGATCAGACCAGATTCACACCATTCAAATTCAAAGCAACTTTGAGGTGAAAAACATCTGCTTCATTGGCACACATAACTAAACCTTGGGAACTGGGTATATAAGATCATTCATGTACAAATTTGCCAGCAGTGGCCCAAGAATTAAGATTGACACCTGTAGTACCATACTGAGTATTTCTAGCATAGTATATATTGATACTTTTATGGAAACATGCTGGTTACTGTTCGATAATTTGACATAATGGAGCTCCTCAAATACTGTGATTATTAAGCTTGAATAAAAGTATCGTGATCCACTGAATAAAGAGTTTTCCTTTCTAACGACCTAATCATCAATAGTCCATCCTCTGTATTATCTCATGCTTAACAATAAGTAGTGCCTGCTCAGTCAACTTTTTTTACTGCTCATAGTAATTTCCTACGGAGCTGCAATAAATGAAATGTACATAACACTCGGTGCATACTTGGTTCTGATGGGCAGGTTAAGAGGGATACAGAGATAAGCCACAGAAAAAGTCTGAACTGAAGATATTGTAAAAATTTTAGGGCCTTGTGATAATTTGCCGAAGTAAAACATTGCTGTTAACAGCTTGGTTAAAGATCTGCTGCCGTAGACTAGTGGCTATGGCGTTGCACTGCTGAACTGAATGTCACTGGTGCAATATCAGCTGAGACGACCACGTTCCAATGGAGGCGAAATGCAAAAACGCTTGTGTATCATGCATTGGGTGCTCATTAAAAAATCCCAGATACTAGTCAAAATTATCCGGAGCCCCCCCCACTATGGCATACCTCATAATTAAATCATAGTTGTGGCACATAAAACCCTAGAATTTAATTAAATTTTTAACACTTAACCTGGTAGTCATTCTCAGCATTGCTATCACAGAGAGAGCTCTTTGGTATCTTAGATGTCAGCCAATGAAGTTTCGTCATGCCATCGTGCTGTCATCTTTGCCATCATTGGTGTCAAGGTGCCACTAACTACTGTGTGCAGCAAATACCCTAATGATGCCAAATTTGTCCAAGTAGGTGTTTAATTTTTCTGAATTCATACTGCACATTATACAATTTGTTTTCTATAAAACTTGGCTAACTCTCGATCACTCTTTTTTCCAGATTTTTTTTTTGATCAGATTTTTTTAAATACCACACCAGTTGCTGGAATAAATGATAAGGGTGCCTAGCGACCTGGAAAAGTCATGGAATTGCCAGGGAAAGTTTCATTTTAGTGAGTAAAGTCATGGAAAATGACTGGTTAAACTGCTGAAGCTGCAAATTGATGTAGGTTGGTTAACCGCAAAATTATTAGGCTCTTTGTAGTACTGAAAGTCGGTTTCCCTGCACAATACTGTTTTCTATCACCATAATGAAATAATTTATTCATAAATTAGAATGTTCTGCACCAGCTGGCTTCTGGCTCGACGCGAGCGTACACTTAACCCTGCGTGCATTTGCAGGACAATGCGGTCTTCTGACGCACTACATTTTTTTTATATGCAGGGCTTGCCATACGTGAAGCGTCTTGTATGTTGCAGTGAAGGATACTGATTGTGGCCAGGGCAAACCTGGCATGTCATAGTACACGTTGATGGACCGAAGGCTTTAGTTCGCCGCGGAGCAGTTAGAGTTGACAGGTTGGTTGGTTCGCCATACTAAGGCAGCAGCACAAGGCAGACGAGGACACATTAAGAAACGTAAAAATAGATGGCACAGGCGCTGAATTAACAACCGAGTTTTGTTGCTGAAAAACTGGCACACATAGATACAGAATATCGGTAAGGCGATCAAAGAAAACAGCATCAAAAACACAAATGTAAGTGATGACATGTTGTAGCACGTGGTCAGATTTATTTATTTATAACTGTGCAGAAGTTGACTTTATCAATAAAGCCTAAAGGGTTGCTGATAACTCGTATCTTGTAGCTTTAAGATTTCCTTCACTTCTAAATTTATGTGTGTAGTTTTATCACGGTTTCTGATCACAATCATTGTTTTTTCAAACAGTGGCACACAGCCACAGTTTCTACAGCGGAAGGCTTAATGTCATCAGTGGGTACTGGCTAAAAGTAAAAATAAACAGGGTCCGAAATATTGAATTTGTCAAAAAAAAAGTCTTTATTACACAAGTGGCCAGTCAAGGTGGTCAACGTTGCATGGGACTTGATTAGTCTCTATTTCGACCATTTTCTCATGACTGTCACTACAGACAAACGAAAGTATGGTCTAAAAATGCAGCAAATCTCCATGCCTTGAAACCTAAACAGTGGATGACCATGATCCGATAGCCGTATGATCAAAGGTTTCTTCGTAACAGTCATTGTCCACCTGTTACCCTTCTTAACCACCACCCTCTTCAATGGAAACATTGAGGGTGGAGTTGGCAATGTTTGAATTAAGCTGCTTGATGACTGTTACTAATAAAAACGACTATAATAACAGTCAAGAAGTTGTCCAGGACTGTGTCACAATTTAATACATAAACAAACTTGGACGCGCGTTGGCTGAATTAGCACGTGGCCATGTAGGCATGAGCAGGACGAAGTTTGAATCCTCAATTGACGAGTTGTAAAGTGTCTGGGATTTCCACGAAGCTGTCCGAATAATCGGTCAGTGATTTTACTGCATCACCTTGGCCTAGTGTCTTACCACGCATTTTTGGAACCGTTGTCTTGGAGATTACGGATCACTGAGTGAGTGCAGCTTTATTCGAGCTGGGAACTTAAAGAGAAGGATAACCGCACCCCGTGGACTACGTGCCTGTCAGATAATGCAACAGAATTTAGCACTCGTCATTCGTTGGTGATGCAAAACGCCTTAAAAGCGTGATTCCTTACTGCATCATTAATTTACATATCTGCTGAAGCGCAGCAGACAATGACAGTATTCTACAATGCTGCTTGTGTGGCACTTTACCCCGATTCCGTGTAGAAGCGATGCATGTGCTATGAGCTTAACGTATTGTGAAGCTAAAAGGCTTATTGTTCACAGTACATGTCATTAATTAAGATGGCTATACTCCGTTTCATACATAGCAGGCAATGCTGTAGAGGCTAGAGGAACTTTTCACCTTTTGCTGTGTTGCTGACCAAAAAATAGCACGTGCTGCATAACAGTAAGAACTTTGAATACACTAAGGTCTTTGACGCAATATTGATTTTGTATGTTGTAGTCACAATATATGATGCAATTGTCACAGAAGACATCGCAGATCTGAACCTGCTAAAGCACGAAACGATCGAGTAGTGGAGTACGTGACACATTATACGACTGCATTCAATGTACATCTTCTACAGTGTACTGCCTGCATTCGCGACCGGGACAGTACACTACATACTGGGAGCTCAAGGGATAGAAATATGTGATCTGATATAACATTAACACAATACGTTATAGTTCTAATGTATGAAGAACTTATTCTGTTGAACAAATTTCAGATCAAAGGGCAGTGTACTGAGAAATGTGCAGAGTGATATATTTCTGTAACTGCACTATATTTGCATAGCTTATGCAGCATATTGTCTGCTGAGTATGAAAGAGCATATCAATGCATCAAACTTTGGCCTTTGACTCGGGTTTACCCCAAAAGGGGTTCATGAGAGTGAGAAATCTTGTTTGAAATAACCATAGCGCGGTTCAAGGAGTTCGAATTTGCGGGAATTTTGCTATTCAATGGTACATATGACTCTGCTAGTTACCAACCAGTTAGTTCGAACTATCCGTCAACTCAAATTAGGAGATTTCGAATTAGCAGTATATTTCACTGCACATACACAGACTGTTGGAATGTGCCTTGAACGTTCGTGATGCTCGTCTACAGCTCTTCTCATTGCTCAGGATTATCCAGTCACCACGTGCATTTCCACCAACATGATTACGGTGCGTATTCACATTTGTTGGATGCATTATTGCATGGGTTCTCAAAGTGGGTTCCGCGAGCCACGGATAAATATTCCCTGGTTCCGCGCTCGCCAAGTCCGCATCGCCATACTCATAAGCGGAAATCGTACGCCGGAACGCTTCGTGCCTAATTGTGCCTTTAAAGCCTTTATTGCGCGTTTATCACCGCGCATAACACCGCGTTGCCGACTGGCCACGTGACTTCATAACTGCGCAGTGACCATCCATGATCGCGTCAATACCCACCACGGTTTCGTTTGCAGCGGTTGCGGCAAACAGTAGTTTCGTTTGGACACGGTGCACGCGTCGGCCGCGTGCCTTGCAAAAATGCGTAGTCGCCGTCTATGAACACGGCGCTAGCGACCGCGGCTTCGTCCGCAGTTGTTGGAGCAAACGGTAGTTTGTCTTGGTGCGTACGTCGGCCGCCTGCCTTCACAACTACAAGGTCACCATCGATAGCGGCCGCGGTAAATTTCGTCCGCAGCGGTTGCGGCAAACAATAGTTTCGCTTTGACTCAGTGCAAAGATGTAGAGGATGAAGGACAATTTGTTGACGACCAGCTCTCTGGCAAAAAAAAAAAAAAAAAAAAAAAAAAAAAAAAAAAAAAATAAAGCAGAAACTCCTCCGGGAGTTGTCCAAGTATGCGTAAGCATTGTGCCACTTGCTCATCTCCACGTGGAGACGACAAGCCGGGTGCCGTTATCAGTTGATCCGGCCACGGCGACAGCGCTGCGGAGGAGCAAGGTGCATTGGCAACGCGCGCAAAGTACTGCAGATGGCGGCGCGCCAATTAAGTGCGCTGATGACGTTCCGATCATCGTAAGCCGTTATCGCTCTTTAGCTCCTGTCCATCCGTGCCGAACCATTATGAACCGTGATCAAATGATCGACTTTGGCGGCGGCACGGACTGATCAAACATACTCTAGCATGGCTGGCCGCGCGTACCGTATCTTAAAAGTGATCTGCGAAGCTGGCAGACAGTGCCGACTGCATGCTGATAACTCCGCGCGCTGTTTTCGCCGCTTCGTTTGCGTTGAAGAGCCAGGCGGCACGAGGGTAAAGTCGCTCGCTGCTGCGGGCTCTATCTTGAAAGCGATCGTCTTACGGGAGGGACGGAGGGACGGACTGACACACGGACTGTTTTCTCGTTGCGAAAGCATAGAAATGCTTACGCATTCAAAAATAATGTATGTGCGTGCGGTAGTGAAAATCGTGCCTCAGATGAAGACGCGCGTCTCGGCCGCGCTGCGAAAGAAGTCGCGAGGGCTTCGCCGCTGCGATTGCTAATCAGATACCGAGATTACGAGAATTGCAGTTTCCGCACTGATTTTGTGCAAAATAGAAACAGGATTTGCCGATTAATTCCGTAAATAAAAGCGGGTTGACGTAGAAGGCATTTCTTTGTTATTTTCTTCATACCCGTGATAATTCGACATTCGGTTAATTCAAATTAGGGCATTTTTTTTAGGTCCCGTGAAATTCGAATTAACGAGGTTTCGCAGTACGCAGAGTAGAGTCGGCATTAATCTAAAGGCCTCCTGTGATGAAAGGTTTTTCTCGTCATGCCTTGATTGCGATGCTGTGTTGTCTTGGCTCATGACGAATGCACCCACTTTGCCCCTAACATGGTGCACGCTACGCCTAGCATATAGCATCCTTTGCTTAAGGGGGCGGGGGGGGGGGGGGGGGGGGGGTAAGCGCTGGTACTGGCAGGTAGCACTGACCCAACGAGTAACTAAATCGCTGCGCAGCATTTATCCCTCTGATCATTGTCAATGCGCTCTCAGTCTCTCAATAAACGTGGCTTTCCCAGGCAAGAGAAACAAAAACGTTAGGTATTAGGTTGATTGCAATATGCATTGAAGTCCAGTTTCTTCCTTTTGTTAATTTTCGGGAATCTCGAACGAGGGCTGCAGATATAATTATGATAACGTTTTATGTGAAGAATGTGTGAACCATGGCAGTTCTCATGGTTGGTTGGGTGCTCCCTGTTTGTTGTGCCCTGGGCTTGGTGTGGTCTATTTCCAGAAGGTGTCGCCTGGTCTGCCTTCGAACGAACGGCGGAACGAAGCAGAGGCACGGTGTCTGCCGGTCTCTTCGAGGTGCTTGGATGCTGCAACCCCTTCGAGACCTCCTGTGGCGGCGGACGGGCTGTTATGATCGGCTCGGAACCCTGCATCTCAGTTGTGGGAAACCAAACCCGCGCACGTTCCCGTGTCGGGGCAATTATCTTCCTCCCCAAGAGGCGGCTATGATCTTCCTGGAAACTGTACCTCTCAAATGTGGGAAACAAGCCCGAGCGCTTTTTCCGTGACGAGATAATCCCCTTCATCCCCGAGAAAGCGTCACACCTCTACGACCTGAGCGGACGCAAAAGCGAGCTACCAAAGGAGAGGACCCGAGGGGGAGGAGGTCGTCAACTTGACCACCCGACAGAGGACTGACACTTCTACAAGTTCCTCGAAGGAGACATCGGCTACCACAAGACCACGAGGGGTTATTTAAGGCCGTCCTGGCCCCCGTGTTAGGCAGAACCGCTCGAGACTCGGATAGAGTCAAAACCATGTACCAATGAAGTGAATACAATCTTTTCTAATTTTTTCATCATCACGATGCCCGCCTTCATCGCCGTCTCCTGATTCTTGCGGTGACGACCCACCTCACGCGGTCGAGATTATATCAGCTGGTTGGCAGCAATGGGATACTCCACCCTTCGTCCTGGCTTCAGCAGAATTGTGAGCGCTTGACTTTCTTTGAGAATTTTCCAGGTTTTAGCTTGTGTGTTTTCTAAAACGGTGAATTAGTTTCTGTACGTGCAGGCTCCTGTGGAAAGCTTCCTCACGTCACAATAGAGTAAGAAAGTCCTCGTTCGGGATTGACCATGGATTTGAGCAAACGTAAAAAGCCAGAGTTGTTATTACTTTGTGAAGAGCTTGGAATTGAGGTCGGGAAAAGTCAGAGAAAGCCGCAGCTTATTGAGGCGATTGAGAAGTGCGGGGCTCTTGAGGACGAAATTTCAGAAGCATGGGAAGAGATAGAGAAACGAGCTGAGAAAGCTGAACAAAACGCTGCAGAGGAAAGGCAAAGAGCTGAGAAAGCTGAACAAAAGGAAGCTGCAGAAAGAAAGGAACGAGATGAACAGAGAGCTCACGAACTAAAGCTAAAAGAACTAGACGTGCAGCGGGATCTGGCCAGGCAATCAGCAAATAACCTCTCAATAGATGAAAGACGTTCAGGTGAAGTAGAAGTGAAGATAAGCTAGGGATCTCATGCCATCGTACAAGGTGAACGATGACATGGGATTGTTTCTAGTTATTTTTTAACGAACCTGCAAGAAAAACGGGTTGGCACTAGAGAGTTGGCCGCAACAGATTCTGACCGTTCTTCCTGGCGAAGCAACAGAAATAATTGCAAGGCTAACGAAGGACGAGTCATAGGACTATCAGAAAGTAAAAGCTGCGTTGCTAAGGAAATATCGGCTCTCAGCGGAGGCTTTCCGCCGCCGCTTTCGGGAGGCAGCTAGGACACCGGGCGAGTCTTTTCAAGATTTCATTTACAAACTGAAAGCCAATTTAATTGAGTGGCTAAAAGGGGAAGACGCGTTCGGTTGTCACGACAAGGTTATTGAGCTAATCTGCATGGAGCAGTTCTATGGGTCCTTGAGCGAAGAGATGCGCCTGTGGATTCAAGGTAGGTCGGGCGAGAAGGGCTTAGAACGTGCTGCAGTGCTAGCAGATGAATTCGCCGCACGTCGCGAATCCGAGAAAACGCGCGTCAGGCCGTTGACTAAATTCGGCAAAGAGGAAAACAGGCGCCCCTTTCACAAAGAGAAAGCTGGAAGTGAGACCAAAGACGTGCCGACCGGTAATTTAGGCCACAATAACAGCGCAGTGAAAGACGAAAGAAAAACAGAAAAGGCGTTTGAGGCTAGAAAACCGGTCGTCTGTTTCCGTTGCCAGGAGCCTGGACACCTTGCGATCGGCTGTCGGAAGCCTAGGATTGTTTTTTTCTTTCGTGAATGACGACGGCAACTTGGAGCTCTTAGAACCCTACCTTCGCGACCTCGCAGTGAACGGAACGCCATGTAATTAGGGTACTTAGGGACTCGGCTGCGACAATGGACATCGTCCACCCTGCGTATGTGCAACCTGAGGATTTCACCGGGGAACATGCGTGGATCCAGCAGGTAGTTGAGGAGAATAGTGTTTGTTTGCCCGTAGCCAGCGTAAAGATCGAGGAGCCGTTCGGAATATTGCTGACTGAAGCAGCAGTATCGCAAAAGCTGTCCAAACAATACCCCTACTTATTTTCAAATCGCTCGGAGATGCTGTTAAAGAAGAAGGGCCTGAGTTTTGGCGACCATACGATCCAAGCTCTCCCGCGTCCCCAGGCTCAGGAGATCGCGGCGGAGATAAGGCACGGCAACGAAGAAAGGAAAAGGCCTCATGACATATAGGCTTTCAGGAAGCACAACACATAGCTAGTGAAAGCAGGGGAAAAGGCGCTAACGAGGACATCCGGCTCAGTGGGCAGGCCGCAGCAAGGGCTAGCCGAGGAATTATAAACCAATTTGGTGCTGCCACATTCGAAAGCATCTTTAGACCTTCTGAAGGTTGTTAAAGAAGGAATTGCGGCAGAAGAAGAGAACGATTACGCCACGGGAGTAGAAACAGTGGCTCTTCCGGAGGACGTTCCTTGCGGAGACAAGGCTTGTTTTAGCAGCCCTAAAAAGGTCAAGGAGGCGCTGAAAAACTCCCTTGTACCTCCGCATTTGAGCGACGTTCCGGAATCGTCCAAAGGAGAGGAGACTGACATGGCGGCCAAACAGGGCAGGAACCGGACGATCGGGGATGGCAGAGGCACATTCGGTGACCGCCTGGCGAGGCAAAAAATTTTCAGACGGCGCAAACGAGCGAAGTATTTAGCGCAGCGCAAATTCGAGAAAGACGCCACACCGCAGCCCGTACGCGAAGGGAACAGGCCATCATACACAACTTCAATGGGCTCGTTATGGTGGTTGAGAAAACGGAGACGTCGCCAAAGGCGGATGACATCAGAGCAAGGCGCGTCTCCGCGAGTAGGAATGCGGCTGAAAGGGTCAACCTGGCTGAGGTATGCGCGCACACACAGGGCCAGTCAAACAGTCAATGAGGGGGAATGCGCCGCGAGAGCGAGAACAAAGGAAGAATGGCGATTATCCACGCGTTTACGGCCTCCCTCTCCGAGACGAGACAGAAAGCTGCGGCCACACGAACTGACAGGTGACGGGAGGGGGCAGTGTACGTCTGGCGCCCTGTGTTGCCTTTGGCGAGGCCCAATGACTTTCAGATTGAGACCTAGTCGAGTGCGCATCAAGAGGTATTAATTGTCGAATTGGACGCCTCCATAAGGTTCTCGTTTGTAAATTTGTAAATAGAGCACGTTGCATTTTTTTCTTTTGTTAGTTATCAAGACCTTATTTTTTTTAATTTCAAAGGTTCCGCGTTAATCTCGGTGTTTCGTTGTATTGATTGTTATGCGAGCCAGTGACACGAATAAAACTGCGAAGCAGGTTTTGTGACGGTGGTGGCTCGTGGACGCGCTGTTTTTGTAGATAGGCATTGACATTGGAGGTTTGTAGAAACAAACAATTTTGGGTAATTCAATGCTTACAAGGTAGGTGCGTTTATCGGCTACCATTGTAGAATTTGGATTTGCTGAAGCGCGTTCGGAGAAGCAATTTTCACGGTGTTGCGCGCAGATAGAGTATCGCTTTTTTTTTGTTTTCTGGCTTTAACTGCCACTTTATGAATCAGCTTAATTAGGAGTTGAAGCGGTCATCAGAGCGCAGTACATTGGGCATTAGAAGCGCTGGTACTGGCAGGTAGCACTGACCCAACGAGTAACTAAATCGCTGCGCAGCATTTATCCCTTTGATCATTTTCAATGCGCTCTCAGTCTCTCAATAAACGTGGCTTTCCCGGTCAAGACAAACAAAAACGTTAGGTATTAGGTTGATTGAAATATGCATTGAAGTCCAGTTTCTTCCTTTTGTTAATTTTCGGGAATCTCGAACGAGGGCTGCAGGTATAATTATGATAAGGTTTTATGCGAAGAATGTGTGAACCTGGCAGTTCTCATGGTTAGTTCGGTGCTCCCTGTTTGTTGTGCCTTGGGCTTGGCGTGGTCTATTTCCAGAAGGTGTCGCCTGGTCTGCCTTCGAACGAACGGCGGAACGAAGCAGAGGCACGGTGTCTGCCGGTCTCTTCGAGGTGCTTGGATGCTGCAACCCCTTCGAGACCTCCTGTGGCGGCGGACGGGCTGTTATGATCGGCTCGGAACCCTGCATCTCAGTTGTGGGAAACCAAACCCACGCACGTTCCTGTGTCGGGGCAATTATCTTCCTCCCCAAGAGGCGGCTATGATCTTCCTGGAAACTGTACCTCTCAAATGTGGGAAACAAGCCCGAGCGCTTTTCCCGTGACGAGATAATCCCCTTCATCCCCGAGAAAGCGTCACACTTCTACGACCTGAACAGACGCAAAGCCGAGCTACCAAAGGAGAAAACCCGAGGGGGAGGAGGTCGTCAACTTGACCACCCGACAGAGGACTGACACTTCTACAAGTTCCTCGAAGGAGACATCGGCTACCACAAGACCACGAGGGGTTATTTAAGGCCGTCCTGGCCCCCGTGTTAGGCAGAACCGCTCGAGACTCGGATAGAGTCAAAACCATGTACCAATGAAGTGAATACAATCTTTTCTAATTTTTTCATCATCACGATGCCCGCCTTCATCGCCGTCTCCTGATTCTTGCGGTGACGACCCACCTCACGCGGTCGAGATTATATCAGTAGCAGAAGATTAAGAAATCTAGCGCATTTGATGTTCCCAATATCTGTTCAAGACAATGCACCAGTCCGAATTGTCAATACTTGTGCACAAGAATACATGGCTAGACACGTGTCTGCAAGGCTTGGCGAGTTTGCATGGTCACGCAACGGCCATTTTGTCCGCCGTAGCAGTGGCTACAGGACAAAGAAATTTGTAAGCAACTTCTTTTGTGCACATGTCACATTGGCGTGGCAATGCTTGCCACAGAAGTCCCATTATAATTAATTGGAAGTGCTAAACACAAATCTCACATTTGCCTTCTGTCCAATCTTCAAGTTATGAGAAACTTCATGAACATACAGAACAAGGGTGTTCTCATTAGCTATTTCACACAGCTGATTTTTTTCACATGTTTTACCTTGTTTGATAATTAGAACAAGTATTCAGCGACACAGCTGATACACCCTCAGAAAATTCTGGTTGCTTAGAAAAGCCTTTGTACCCATGAGTGATTTCCTCTTTTTGGCGGCAGGGCCTTTACAGTACTGTAGTCAAACTAGTCTTCTCTCTTCCCTCTATTTGCAAGTTTAGAATGAGAACAAGTAATTAAATGGTAAAAAAAAGGCTCATTCTTGAATGCCGAGCACAGTACCAGGAAACGTGCCTGTCAAACAGGGCTAATATCTAAACACTCAAGGTGCAGTTCAAAGCACTTCCAACGTCTCTTCTAGTGCTGTTGTGCGCAAAAAACGTCTAAAATGTAGGCAACCAGTATATACATAACCCACAGAAGTCTGGACAACCAGTGCTTAAAGTCTGTGCTTAAGAAGGGAGCACCCATGTATATGTGGGCTGCTTGTTTGTATGCATGCATGTGGGAAAAAAAGAATAAAAAGCACATTTGAAAATTTATTATTCTTATTTGTTAGCAAACTGAGTAAACAATCTGTTTAAAGTCCAGACTAATACTTGCATACAACATATGAAACCTCACTGACCGAACAGAAAACTGTTCAAACTAGAATTATGCTTGCCTTTAATGCACAATGCTTCACTGATTGAACAGACTAACTGTTCAGAGGCCAGGCTGCTGGACATGGTCTTGTGTGGCAAAATACGCAAGAATGACGGACTGTAAGACCAGAGTGACCACCAAGAAGAAATGGGTGGGGGGAGAGGGGGGGAGAGACTTTAAAAAGACTTGGGGGCAACCACTGAGGTCCATCCTTCTGCCAACATGGTCAGTGGCCATTTACAAGCGGACTTTGGTCCTCGCTTATTCTGGCAAACTAAATGGCCACCAACTATAGTTCCTGAAACTGTTGCCAACCATCAGTGTCCCAACAGTGCCACGTGGGTGATACTCTTCATGGCATCATTGAATCTTCATGGTTTGAAATGTGACGTGCAGAAGACACGAACATCGATACATGTATTCTGCGCCAAGTCTTTCAAACCACGAATCCTTACCGGCTTACTCAGCTTTCTGTCACATCGCATATGTCCTCTTGAGAACACCACTGAGAAAGTTTTGCATTTTACGGATTATACAGTGTGAAAAATTGACATCTAGCAGCAGGCTTGACAACGTAACATAATATATATAATTGTCTTGTCAAGCAAATATATGGCAATCCAAAGGCATATTAGAATGTAATGACCTATCAGCTATGAGCTCACCAAGTTGATCGATACTGCGCATATTGTCAATTAATAAATTGATGGAGTTCATCACAATGCAAATGGTGAACAAGCTTGTGAGCAGAATACACAGTGCTTGGTTCAAACCACGCGTGCCACATGAAGAGGCGTAAAACATGGTAAGCAACATGTAAGTCACGGAAAAAAGTGACTCTGCAAGAATTTTCCCACTTGCAGAAGCACAAAGTGACTACTGAGCAATTCACAGTGGAGTTCAAGTGAATAGGCCTGTGGCATTATACTATTGAATATAGTTTTGAATGCACCCTGGCGCAACCTGGTGGCAAGTGACGTGATTGACTGGGTATTACAAGTCGCAGCTTGGCACATTGGGTTAACCTCACCGAGCAGAAGAACCAATGTCGCTTGCTTTATTTGCATCTTCAGGCTTCATTTCTTCCCTTATTTGGGTCTTAAGCTACTGCAACGGGTATCTGCATGTTTCAAGAGTAGCATGTGTCCCAACTCGCCGAGTAGGTGCAGTACCCCCTTTCTTTGCTGAACAATGCTAAAAGGTCTTTAAAACCATTCTTGTAGCTATTTCGCACCCCCCCCCCCTCCCTTCCTAAAACTGCCATACACAAGCATAGCCTTTCCAGGCACAAGTTAATTGTGTCCAGGCAAAATTTACTTTTGCCAAAGTTCTTCCACCTTCAGAACCATGAAATGTGTACAGCTGCAGAACGGATTAAGAATTTTAAATTCTTCAATGAGTTTTGTCAAGTTTACAGAGCGTGAACTCCATGTGAGAACTCTCCACAGGAACATGAAATATGAGATGAACTATTTGATACTTGAAAAATCACCCATCCAGCCACTTACAAATATATGCCTGAAAACAAAAAAGTGAACCCACTACACGATGACATTCTGACACCAAGAGCGACTTTCGACTTTCCCGACTCATTTTACTAAAACGCTTTACACATTTTATTCAAACTGGCAGCACTGGTCCAATCAGAAGTACAGTATAGACCACTTATAACGTAACCGTTTATACTGCAGAACTGGCTACAACGCGACCTTTTCCGACTCCCGTTTACCCTCCCATAGACCTCCATGTATACGCATACCGCTTACAGTGCAGCTGCGTGAGACGAAATACCGGTTATAATGCGGCTTCCGCGGGAAAATCTCGCCGACAAGGGCGGCAGCGAGCACGCTTCTCAACAAGGTGCGTGCTACGCGGCGTATGCATTATTCAGTGCAATCAAACTCTCGTTAATTCGGACTTATTTGGCCGCACATCGGTTAATCCAGACTACTTTCAGGGCTCGGTGAGCGAGGAGCGTGCGTCGCAAAAGAGCAAGAACGGCGCTAGCGTCCAACCGAAACGAAGCGGCGGAGTCCGCATCGCCACAGCCATCAGTTGAAATCGTACGCGAATGACAGCAACGCCGGAACGCTTCGAGCCTATTTGTGTCTTTAAAGCCTGTATTCTTGTGTTTACCGCCGCGTATAACACCGCGTTGGCCGCTGGCTTTCGTAACTGCGTAGTCGTCATCCACGATCGCGTCGATAGCGGCCGCGGTTTTCTCCTAAGCGGTTGCGGCGAATAGTAGTTTCGTTTTTACTCGGTACGCGCGTCGGGCGCAAAGTCGCCGTTCATAATCGTGTCGATAGCGGTCACGGTTTTTTCGGCAGCGGTTGCGGCAAACAGTTGTTTCGTTTTGACTCGGTGCAAAGCTGTCGAACTTGAAGAGCACCGGCTACATCGCGATTATGTTTTCGCCAGCCCACTGGCGAAAACATAATCGTGATGTGCGCGCAATAGTACAAAGCGTGTGTACATGCTTGGTCTACATGTTTTGCATACGTCCAGTGCTTGAAAATCGTTGTTTTAGTTATAGTGCGGTACCGCTTATAGTGCAGATATTCGCGACTCCGGCGACTTACGTTATAAGTGGTCTACACTGTATTTGAATATGTATATGACACATTTTAAATAGTGTTATTTTCACCAGTGCTCTTGCTTTTGATGCACAGTCTTGGCCTGCACAATTGTGTACACAGTGCCTGAAAGGGATATCAAGCCATGCTATGCAACTAAATTGCACTAATTTTGCACTATAAGCTTGATGCATATAATTGTGTTCATGTTTATTCAATTACGTGTAATATCATGCAATGTTGTTGCTTAAACCAGACTTGCAAATGTTACAGGAAAAAAAAGTAAACAATTACAATTACAATTCCTTCTTTAAAAATTATGGTTGCCAGTTATTTCCCAACAAAAGTAATTGAGCAATTACTAAAACGTAATTGATTGCTTTAACGTTGCTTTCCTCCCTTCTTTCATGAACATTGCACGAATGCAGAAAATGAAACAAGCTTGCCAGGCTCTTTCGATGCACCCTCTGCAGCTATTGACACATTATTTATCTGAACAAGTATTGCTTTTCAAAATTTCGTAATATTCCCTCGTTTCCATGTGGATATATCTGCAGGGATACTGAAAACTCGCTCGATGTGCATGATGGAAAAAAGGGGTGTGAAGTAACGCACGAAAATCTTGCTCACAAGATTGTGGTTATTCAATGCCACAATGCTCGGAACTGGGGTCTCAATGAAGCACAGTGTTTCATTGTCGCCGGGGTTAGCGGAAGGCTCTCCCGATAGGGCCAGTAAAGAACTGAAAAATCATACTATTTGCTTTCTTGGCATCAACGTCCAAAGTCACCATTGCTATCGAGCCATAGAAGCACCATTTGAATTTGTGGGCCAACATTTGGTGGACATCCTCACGATGCCCTTCACTCGTTAGCCACCTAAACTTAAACGATTAATTGTAACGGACGCCACCAAACGTTCATGTTCCTTGAAGAGGTGGCCAACTCTGTAATGAATTATAATATGAAGCTGCATAAGATTCAGCCCTAGCAATACTGTTTGTGTGTTGAAATCACAAAAATAGGTGCACATGAGTCACATAATATCAGATAGAAAAATGCATTTAACAGCCAAAAAATTCTGTATATATCAGAGAAGTCATATTGATTGCAGTAAATAAATAATGTATTAGTAAAAAGTTCATTATAGGAGAAAAGCTTAATTCCAACAGAATGGTGCTTATCTGCAAGGCTGCCATGTTCAGGTGATCGAGGTGTAGCTGCAGGACGCTGATTGTCGGCAGGAGGTAACCCACGTACATGTCTTCAAAGCTTTGGACTCTATAGTTCCTGCCAAATTTAAGTGCTCAAAGCTGCGTCTCCCGTGAGAGCTTGTTTTGCCAAATTTTAACTGGGGACATGTAATTGTCTACTGAAAAAAAGTAATTGAATTACAGTGAGCGTTACTCAGTAAATGAAATAATCGGTAAATTATAAAATTTCCAAATAATGTATAATTGCATGCATAATGTGTTACAAGTCTGGTTTATAAGCACCGCACTGACTCACAACTTTATTCTTGTGCAATATTCATGCACTACACAGTTCACAAGCTGTGCCAAAATGAAAATGCCATATCAGGCGCATGGACACTGAGATTTCGGTGCACCAATGTCATGAGGACTAAGGCGATGCATGATACTTGTGGAGAGGAGAATATTGCATGAAAGGTGTATACAGAGAAAGGTACGACACATATGTAAATACATTTAAGGATATTATATCCCTTGTGTTGCAGTGGCACATACCTAATGGACAAAAGATGGGTAGCCTAACTATAAGATATTTCAGAAGATCAATGAAGGCATTGAATATAATGAGCTATTCCATTAATTGGTCTGTCTGCTTTAAAGATTCCTATGAGCCAACATTATATGCACATGTTTTATGTCATGGTTTAACGTTTGATTACACAAAACGCAGTGCACTCACTGGTACTATGTTGTGTCACTTAATTCCATGCTGCGTAAGCCGCGGTTTGCAGTGTCATATCTGAAAAGATACCTGTGCATATTTGTAAAGAAAGCTTTGCTTGATTAAAAAATTGGGATCCACTCTATTCTCGCTTTATAAGCAACCTCAGTGCATAAACACACGGGCTACAAAAACTCAGTCGTACAATTATTTACCGGTTGTCACTGTTGGGAATGGGTATTTGCCGTGCAGAAGCATGTTTGTGGCAGACTCGCGGCAGCCAACGTGAATATGTAGCAGAGCCAGTCAGGCACTCAAGATGCTGTAGCAGCTGATTTAGTCCAATTATAGAGGCGAACCACGATATAACAAACACGGATATAACGAATCATTGGACATAACGAAGTAAATCTTTGAAAACCTTTTAAAGCATACATGCAGCGAACGGGGATGGGAGGGGTACGGGAGGGGGACTCGCTGCACGCTCGGCATGCGCCTAGGGTGAGGCCTCCCCCCCCCCCCCCCATTTTTTGGATAAGCCAGTGCTAGAAAAGGGGTGGGGGGTAGACGTGAATTCCCTTTGCTCCGGTTTGGTACATGGCCTCCGAGATTGGACGGCTCAATTTCGGAGGCCATGCTTGGTACTACGAAGTTTCCGGAGCTAATACACGGCATGAAAAACGCTGTTTAGTGGCTTCTTTATTATTATTTTTAACTTTTTTATTGCAGCGTCGCTTGACACTTGTTCTGTCGTATGCATGCATGAAGGAAGTTTTTGTCCAAGTTTTTTCCTTCCTCCATGTATGCATGGCACCCGAGGGGATGGCGCGCCACGCCTTGCGAATCTAGCAACCGCTTCCTCAGAAAGTGCCCAGAAATAGATCTCAAACGCGATGATGTTGCGCGCTGTATGCGCCAAAAGCGATTGCAACAAGAATTCTTGCCTCCATGGATCGCAGAAATTTGAAATACATCATAGCCGCCATGCATCCAAAAAAAAAAAAAAAAAAATGTACGCAGGGCGTAGAGTATTCTAGGCATATTATAGGTCACGCTACAGGGCGTTTATGACGTGTTCTCGAAGCATGACCTTTGAGCATGAAGGAAGGATTGCTTTTGTAGCAGTTTTAGTGAAGCAGACGCGCTCCTGTGTTGTTCTGTGGCACGTTGAAGCAGACGACGAAGACGCGCGCCGTGAGTACTTGAGTGTATCTGTTGCTGGCTGACACTCACACTCACAGACCCAAAACACAACTTTCAAGTTTACACATCACACTACAAAGTCACCTTTTCTCGCGAACAAAAGGTGCTACGAGAAAGACACCGGCGGAAAAATCTTATCTCACTTTTCAGAGACCGAGGCAGCAGCGAGTCCGCGAGATATTCAGGAGCGCGGTTGCTATGGCAACGTTGACGTTTGGGGAACTAGTCCCAGTGCTCCTTTGCGAAAAACAGCACGTGACTTTCGTCACTTTCTCCCATAGTTTCTCATTTACAGAATATAGTGACGTCAGGTGATTCCATAGAGTTTCTCACTATTACAGAATATAGTGAGAAACTATGCTTTCTCCAGCACATCCGTGCCTAGAGTTACAGCAAGGTCAATTCGTTACAGTGCCTAGAATATGCTTATATTCTAGGCATACAGTTTCTCACTATAACCATCTATAACACTGAAAAACTCTATGATTCTAGGCACTGTACAAGAGTGTACTATCCGTGCCTGGCATGGTGCCTGGCCAGTACCTGGCCAGGGGCCCAGGGCCTCTCCTTTGCAAGCAGCCATTACCAGCGTTGAAGGTTGAAGTGGCCAAGCCAGGCCTTTAACCGGCCAAACTTCAGTGGCCGAAGTTAGAGTGACTAGAGTGTACTAGACAATGGTTGAAAATTATGTGGAAAAATTATGCGAGGGCGCTGCGAGCAAACTGGATTGGGGCGGAGACGCGCTCCGCGGCATATGCAACGTACTTTCGCTGCGGGCGCCGAGGCCGATTGCGCATAGTACGCTCTTAAAATAGTGCTTTATTTCAACTGCAAAATTATGTTTACACCATTTTGCGAAACATATATTTGAGGCATGAATTATACAACGCGACGTCTTCAATTTTGCTGTCGTCTAGCGCGTCGTCTGCTAGCGAGCGCGCTTTCGATACGCGTACACTGGCGGATGCCCAGTTTTTCTCGCAGAACATCTGCGCAGTACATTTTTTTAAATGTTTTAGTTGCTTTGGTGCGCCCATGACTCTTGGAGGCCGGTACCAAATGTAGTTTTAGCCAAGTGAACTGCTGTTTTTACCACTGTCTTCTAAAAGTAACTGGTATCTCTGCAACATGAAGCTACGTAAGAACGTTTTATTATTGATATCGTGTCATTTTACGCGCGCTTCTTGTTGGTGGATATTGATCAGGGACAATGATCAAAGACACAATATTAGTGAAATAAACCAGGTTTATTAACTGCGTGGCGCGAAGAATGGCGAATGTATTTCTAGGCAATTAAATCAAAGGGTAAATATATTCACGATATATGTGTAAGGGAAAAATAACAAATATTCGAAATGCACTAATTGAAAAACTGAGAACTCCCGACCGGAATAAGCGCACGTGTTTGCAGTAACAAACACACTTATTAGCGAATACTGCCCATAAATCTCTCATTCGCAGAAATAATATTGATAGCAGGCAAAACCATCTTATATACTACATATATGCAAGTGTTATTGATATACTGTATACGACGCCGAATAGTCGTTTCCGTTCGAATGTAACGCATAACAGCACCATTGAAGTCTCAAAGGTGAGTGACCGATGCAAGTGAGGACTGTTATTCCGATCGAATAATTGTGCTGCCCGGGAGTCGTAGCTGTTGCGCAGTTCCTGAGAGAATTAGCGCACGGGTGTTAATAAGTCCTGCTTAACAAGTTCCTAGCTGTCATTCAATATAAACGCCCCCGTTTGGGGGCAGCCTGTAAATCTGCTAATTTGATTCAGGCAAGGGAAACTTTTTTTGACAGTCTCACCATGTTTGCAACCCATTAAAACTTGGTGCCCCATGTGGTACCACACTTATCTTCAACGAACGCAACAGATCCGCACATATATCTCTACGTGTATGTGAGGTATGCCATCCCTTTGTTTCATTATGGTCGTTATGATAGTGCACCGGATAACTGAAAGCAACCGTTTATATTTTACAAGCTGTTGAGTTGAGCGGTCATACATTTGGGAACGGCATTACATTTATGCATGAAATATAGGATAAGCGTAACATGTTTTTCTCGGAAACCAGACTCGAGAATAATTACAACTATTTTGTTTACACCCCTAGAAAAAAGCCGAAGAGCGCAGCCACATGCTTTTCTCTCTCTTTTTTCATTGGAATAAATTGTTGGGTCTACATGGCAAAACCACGATATGATTATGAGGTTTAGTTTTCACCACCTGGGCTTCTTTAACGCGCCCCTAAATAGAAGTACACGAGTGTTTTTTCATTTCGCACCCGTCGAATTCCGCGACCTGGATTGAACCCGCGAGTTCCATGGAGTTTAGCAGTCCAACGCCGCGTCCACTATATAGCCACTAATTAGGCTACCGCGCCAGCTTTCTTTCTTTCTTTCCTTCTTTCTTTTCTTTTTTTTAAAGTATTGACAGGGAAAAAAAATTCCACGTACGGCTTATACGGCCAAAGATGAGCATATAGAATGACTAACTAAAACTGTTTTCCGGGTTCGAGGTCCTACCGCAATGACCCCGTACCCATTACTTCGCATTCTGTTACGCGAGGAAGGCGGAAACCAAAATGGAATGTTGCGCTGCAGTTTACTCTTTTTTTTTTTATCTATAACAATGCTTCCCGTAAATCTGAGTATAAGGCGCCGGATGGGGCAGATATGCTGTATACTTGTTTGAAGTGGCAAGCAGGAAGGTTACATGTGTTTCTCCGTCTGCGTTTCGCAAGACCTACTGATGGAAAATTATATGCGCAACAATACACGCGAGAGATACGTGTTGCTTGAAGAACGAGAACAATATTTTTTCTAAAGGGAACCGTACAATAATATAGTAGAATGAAAGCCGACACGGCGGCCGCAATGCACGCGCAATCACCGAGCGGCATTAAAAAATAAAATAAAGAAAAGAAAGGCATTTATTCCTAAGGCATAAATACATGTAATATTCAATTATGAACACCATTTGAGCGGTCTGAACGCAAATACCAGCGCGCGAAGTAGCACGAATGACCCTGCCGAGCAGTACCGCCAGCAGTTTCCAACGGCGCGACCTTGATGCGGACCAATTCCTTTCGATCGCAGCGCCGCCACAGTATTTTTCCACGTCGGGCGCCTCACCGCAAAGCATGCGCCGCCTCAGCCGCTCGTCCCACTCGACAGTATTCTAGTACACTCTAGCCTAGAGTTTACTGTATAAGCTCCCTACGGGAGCTACCTTTGGTAGCATATACAGTAGCTCGAGTTCAGCCAATGGTACAGCGCCCTCATGCATGGCCTTATTTCATGGGGCCATGCATGAAGGCTTTTGATGAGGGCAATGATGAGGGCCATAGAGTTTCATACGATAATTACTGCAGGAAACTCTATGCTTAGGGTAGAGTGTACTACTTAGGGCCTTCTATAAAGGCCCGCCCCCGCTTGCTTGCTTGGTCGCTTGTGGCGCTTACCCACTACGGGAGATTTTCCAAGAAGCCGGTGGTTGAAGGTTAAATGGTAGGGGCAGAGAGAAAAACCTAAAGGAAAAAGTAAATGAGGATGAGGTATAACGTTTATAATATTTAAGAAATAGATTTATCTGGCAGATATATAAATAAATATACAGTGAAACCCCGATTATACGACGTTCTCGGGACCGCGGAAAAGCGTCGTAAAATGCGGGCGTCGTAAAATCCGAACACATAAATTTATGCGTACAAAAAACACTGTTTAGCACGACGTAATAGCGAGAAACTTCTGTGCAAACTACCACACACTTAAAAAAAATCCGTGAGCTTCTTTTGCACTTTCTTGGAGCCCAACCGCAAAAGCTTCCCCTCAAGTTTGGCAACGTCCGAAAGAACGTCCTCCGTGGCTTCGCGTGTACAAACGTAGCTCGTTATGCCATCTATGTGCCGTAGCATATCGGCAAATGACGTAGGGACGGCAACATCTGCGGCGTCGGCAGCGGCGGCGTCGTCCTCGTCTTCGGCTTCTTCGATGATGCGCAGCTTTTCGCCGAGCGACAAAACTGCGCGCTTTCGCGACATCTTGCGTAGCCGTGCGTGTCGAGACGATCGCGGACAACACGAGCGAAGACCACGTTGTTTTCAAACGGCTGCTCGCAAAGAAACGTTTCCCCGGCGGCGTCTACTGCGCGACGAGAGCGGGAGAGAGAGTTCGGAAAGGGTACAGCGAATGGGGGAATACCACAACCTCGCCACTCCACCGACTCTACGGCCGCTAGGAGGGCGAGGGGAAAAACGAACGGCAGCGGAAAGCCGGAACCGGTTTTCTGGGCGCTCGGCTTGCGATGGGGTGCCCTCCGCGATTGCGTGCCCTCCTGAAAGAGCCGTCGCGACGAAAGACGCCTGCATCATTTCCCTCTTGTTCGCCGTTCGGTTACCCCCCCCCCCCCCCCCCCCCCCCCCGTTCTGCGTGGATCGTCGTGTAACGCGGGTTCGGCGTAAAATCGCGTCGGATAATTGAGGTTTTTAATGCATTGCGTCTATGGGGTTTTCACCGGGACAGGACTAATCCGTCGTAAAATGCGGGTCGTCGTAACACCGGGGGACGTAAAACCGGGGTTCCACTGTAATTATGATTATAAACTGCAATTTTTTGTGGTATTACAATAATTTCGAGCACACTATAGGAGATTTATTGAGCTTATACAATTATTGATTTCGAGAATTAACATGGTAGCCTTCTTGTGTCACAAACGTAGTCGCAAATGGCCACGCAGATGTTCCTGTGGTTTAAGCTGAATGAAGAAGCCCCAAAGGAGAGGATATTTTGCGTAGTTAAAGAAATGCCCAATTTTCGGAATGAAAATTCGAATTTTTCTCTCTGATTTCTAAATCGACGGCATGCTAGTAGAAAGTGGTCAATGCTTGCAGGTTCCTGGCAGGTAGGACATAGAGGGGATGGTGCCAGACAAGATCAATTTAATGGTGGGATGCGGCCCCAGTCAAAAACAATTGACTCCAATTAGCTTTTCCAATAGGAATCAACTGGGACCAATAGGAAGCAATTGGAAAATCCTTACTTCCAACCGGTTACGATTGTGTTAGAGGAGAAACCAATTGGAGTTGCCAATTGATATGAACTGGACGCAAATGGAACCAATCGGAAAATCCCTAGTTCCAACTGGTTACGATTGAGTCAAAGTGAAACCAATTGAGTCCGATTGAATTTGCCAATTAGAATCAACTGGGCCCAATGGGAAATCGTTACCTCCAATTGGTTACGATTGAGTCAGGGATGCAACCAATTGAGTCCAATTGGACTTGCCAGTTTGAACCAGCTATAGGCCCACCTTACATTCCCAAATTAATTGAGTCTAATTGGGCTACCAATAGAAATAAACTAGCTAGAACGTAACCAACTGGGAAATCATACTTTCAGTTTATGAATTAACCCACTCAAGGAAACTGTAATGAGTTATATAGCTATATATGCATGCAGTACTATATGGCTACAGCAAACCTAGCTGTTTCCAACAGGGGCGCTGTAACGTAAAATGATTCCAAGCTGAATTTGATTCCACTTTCTGCAATAAGCCTCCACGATTGGTCAAAACATTTTCGGGCCACTTCCAACTTCGTCTGTCTGCCACGCGACGTCACAAAAACCGCAATAGCTCCCCATCTGATATAACGTGTATGCACTAATTATGCATGATTAAACCACACAAACGAAAAATAATCATTCCTGATTCGACGCCTTTTCAACATTAGCCCTCTGCTATTGGTCCAATGTTTTCTGGCTACGCCCACTTCGCCTGTCTGTCACGCGACCTCACAAAACCGCGAAAACTCACCACGTCAAAGTGACCTGTATGCGAAAAAAAAATGCATTATTATGCCAAACAAAATTTAAAAATTTTCTGAATAGCCACAGACTGCCCCGTTCCGAAAGGAATAGAAGATGGCTGACCGCCGATCGCTCAGGCCCTCGCTACTCGCACCTGTCTGTGAGCATGTATTTATTAGCGCATGATAAGCCTTTTTGCGTGGCAGTAAAATGTTATCGAGCCCTTTCGGCATGCATACGAAATCGCTCTGCCAACTCTTCCTTGCAGATAGATCAGTTTTAGCGGCATTCTTATCCTTCCGTTGCACGCCGCCGCGATTTCCGACCAGCCACCGGAAGCTAAATAAGTAAGGCGAAGCGGACCAATCGGAGAAGCCGGCACCACCCTCCTCATGCGGTTATCTATTTTCACTGTGCTGGCTCGGCCCCGTCGAAACCTTCTCCACTAGAGCGTGCTCCTCGCCTCTTGTCAGCCAATTAGATAAGAAAAACCGCCGAGTGTAGACAATGTTATTGGTTTTGAAAGCGAACAAAGGTGACCTATAAACGAGGAGAGTGTTTGATTGGGTTGTTCAGACAACGCTGCGGGTCACCGCCCGATGCTTGCGTCGGTGGTTACGTAAATTTGACGTCAGGAGTTTGGAGTCATTTTATGTTATAGCGTCCCTGGAATCCTATTTAGATTTGCTTTGTGGGGTATATATGTGAATTGATATTGCCCATTGGGTAGAATTGGTCACTCCAACAAAAACCAATTGGTCACGTTCCAGTTGGTTCATGTACTAATTTAGTCAATTGCTTTTTTTTTGACCGGGGCAGCGTAATTTTGTTACGGAGATTTCCAATTTACGTGTAGGACAACATTTATTGTCCAATGAAAAGGACAAATGAATAAATTCGATCTGGCGTTTGGATTTTCAGTTTTGTAGAATCTTGGAAAAGGTAAAATTTTCTAAACCTACCCGCAGTAACATAGGCCGAAGTACGCATAACGGACATAACTGGTAGATATCCGTGCAAGTGTGTCAGCCATTTCATTTAAAAATATACCACAATGGCATGGAAACCATACCACTCGCACCAGATCTAAGTTTGGAGGGGTTAATGATTTAAATGTATTGGCTACAGATAGTGTCTGAAGATGAAGTGAGTGAGGTGTACTGATGAGTCACTATAACTACTGTTGAATAATTTGAAGGAAGTTTTCTAAGAGCTAAGATAATTGCTGATAGTTAAGCCAGAAATGCGGGTGTGAAATCCGGAAGGTGTAATGCATATGACCAGGATAGTGACTTAGAGAATTAAATACCCACACCCGCTTTCTCCACACTCAATGACGCATCAGTCGCGATAACATTATCTATTCCCAACTGCGTTAAATGATCTTGTAATATGCCATTTAAATATGTAGTGGGCAGGAGTTTGGCATTCGATGAATATATATCATCATATTCAATCTTTTTATTAGGCAAGGGCTTATCTGGGCAAACGATCTCACGTACATTAACGTTTAATGGATCTAGCTCAGCTTGTACAAATAAGCCTTATGTATTTGTAAGCGGGACCAATGCTCATGGAAAAATGTCCTGAATACAAACTGTGATCGTCTCAAAGAATATTCATAAATGTTTAAAAATGTTTTTACTGTTAGAATGCAGAATCTCTTCCGTCTCTCTGCGCGCGACTCTTCTGCCTCTTCTTTCCTGCATGCTTTCTGCAGATAGAAATCGGTGGTCCGCACGGTGATTTAATCCTATGTGGTGCTGTTTTTTACATCTGTAAAGAGGTTTATTGGGCGAATCCAACAAACAGGCGGTAGCTCGGAACAGTATGCAGGGAGAACAAGATGGTGGTGTTCGAGCGCCGATCTCGTGCCTTTTCCTCGCGATGATGATCGCTCAGCCCGGGATGTCATTCTCTTCATTATAATTGCCCCCGTCGAGAAAGGTGGAGCCATCCTGGCGATCTAACAGGTGGGGACAAGAGGGTCGAAGTACGGCTTGACGCGGTCTACGTGAACAACATCACGTCCACGTCGACGACGGTCGCTACCACGTAGTTTACGTAGTTTACGGGGGAGGTACGCTCGACGACGCGGTAGGGACCGTGATAATTGGAAAGCAGTTTGGATGACAAGCCAGGAGCGCAGGGCTGTACATGTGAAGTCAGACAAGTGCTCCAGGAGCGAATGTTGCGACAGGAGGGTGGTCGTCATCGCGGGCGTTTTTCTGGCATTGTTGGTCGGCTGTAGTAAAGCGCTTGGCTAGTTGGTGGCAATCTTCAGCGCAACGGGCGGCTTCCGACACGGGCGTGCACTCGTAGGCATCTGGTGCGTATGGCAGCAACGTGTTGATAGTGTGTGACGGCTGGCGACCGCACAGAAGGAAGAAGGGGGAAACCCGGTTGTGACTTGCGTAGCGGTGTTATACGCGTATGTCGCAAATGGAAGAACCAGGTCCCAGTTTGTTTGGTCAGATGCAACTTGTGTCGAAAGCATGTCGCCCAGTGTCCGAATAAACCGCTCAGTCAGACCGTTCGTCTGAGGGTGGTAGGCAGTACACGTCCGCTGTACAATATTGCACTGGTGGAGAAGTGCTTGAATTACGTCGGAAAGAAATACGCGGCCACGGTCACTGAGGAGTTCACGAGGAGGACCGTGTCGCAGCACAAAACGATTGAGGATGAAAGAGGCGACGTCCTGTGCTGTCGCCGTGGGAAGAGCAGCGGTTTCGGCGTATCGTGTAAGGTTGTCGACAGTAACGATAGCCCATAGGTTTCCCGCTGTGGTCAAAGGTAAAGGTTCATATAGGTCAATTCCAAAGCGGTCGAATGGGCCGTCTGGGCACGGAAGGGGCAGTAATGAGTAGAGACCGGATTTTAGGCAAATGCCTTTTTTTGTTCCTTGCGCTCCTATCGCCCCACTTTGATATATGAGCATGAATTAGAGGTTAAGAAGGGCTTTTATAGTGTTTTTATAGTGCCTATAAATGCCTATTTTGGCGTTTGTGCCTAAATGCCTATAAATGCTTATAAATGCCTATTTTTAATATCGGCACCTATATGAACACTATTTACCCTCAAGTTTCGCTTTCGAGTGCAGTTAGAGACCGTTATTCATGTTGCCGCGCAACATTGACAGTTCGGAACTCTATGGGGTTTAATTTAGTCCTCTAGTTCAACCAACTCCTGGAAAACAACCGCTAGCAGCAGTGAAATGGGGGGCACCGGCCAGCATACGCCGCCGCGCTGACATGGCGCGAGCGGTTGGCGAATGCGAAACCGCAGAGAGCCGTCAGTGGAAAGGAGAGTGAAGAGCCAAAGAAGGAAGAAAACTGTGATGCGCATGCGGCTTTTGTTTTGTTTGTAATTTACTTTTTAAGGTGTTCACCGCCGTCAAGCATTGCTTCTCGGCGTACAGGATCATTCTCAGTGACAAGAGGCCCAATTTTGAATCCGAAAATCTGGAGATGGTGGTAGTTTGCTATTGTTTCCACAATCTTCACATTGATTCTTAGACTACGTTCCGCGTGCCCTCTACACAGATTTCTTCAAACATGTGCACTTCAAATGGGCGGAAGTGTATTTGGCAGTGTTGGGACGCTTTGCCTGCACAATTCGGATAATGTCATTGTATATGAGAAAATCGCCAGAGTTGCACCTAACAGTCCTCAAGTAAGAACATGTTAATTTCTTAATAAATCGTAGTCTCTCTTGCATTTATTATTTATCTGTATTTCTTGTGTCTTAATTTAATTGCGTCCGGCTGACATAAAGTAGCGTTTTTTTTTAAAATCAGTATTCCCAACTTTCAAGTATTCTTTTTCATGCCTGTTTCACTATATGCGACGCTCGAGTACAGTGGCCGTTGAACATGAATATGAGCTGTGTGCTTGTAGAATTAAGCCAATTGATCGTCATTAGTCCAGCAGTTTTATGGGGCAATTGCACGGCTATGTTCAACTGTTGGCGCCTTTGTGCCATCATACACAATAACATTTCTTGTTTTTTTTTTTTTTTGGGGGGGGGGGGGGGTCGCAGATACAGGTCGCGCACGTCTTCGTTTGAAATAATTTGCATTTATGTAAACATTTATTGTGCCTATATTTACGACGTTGGAGGCCTAAAACGTAGTTTTGCTTACCGATTTTTGGCGCCTAAAACGCGCTTTTTTAATGCCTAAAAATCCGGCCCCTAGTAATGAGCCTGCGGCAGGATGCGGTGGTTTTTTTCGTCGCTGACACTCGAGGCAGCCGCGAATGAACTTGCGGACAAAGCGAAACATTCCGCGCCAGTGGTACCTTTTGCGTAAGCGTTCGTAGGTCTTGAAGACACCGCCGTGAGCACACTGAGGGTCGGAGTGAAAGGACGCGCAGATTGTAGAGCGCAGCGTTCGGGGGATCACTAGGAGCCACTTCCTATACCATCTGGCGAGTAGTTCCGCCGGTACAAGAGGCCATTACGAATGCTGAAGTGCGAAGCTTGGCGTCGCAGTGTTCGAATGGGCGAAAGGGTCGGTGCCTCGGATAAAACGTCAAGAAGTGAAGCGATCCATGGATCGTGGCGCTGTGCAGAGGACACGGTGGCGACGTCAAGAGCTGACAGTGGGTGGTCTATAGTGGATATGGACGCAGTTTCGGTGGATAGTGGTGACCGCGACAGTGCATCAGCATGGGCATGCTTGCGTCCGGAACGGTATATAACGCGGATATCAAACTCTTGAAATCGAAAAGCCCAGCGGGCAAGGCGACCTGACGGATCCTTCAGCGAAGACAACCAACATAATGTATGATGATCCGTAGCTACATCAAACGTGCGGCCATATAAGTATGGGCGGAACTTGACAAGCGCCCAGACTATTGCCAAGCATTCTTTCTCCGTGACGCTATAGTTTGACTCAGCCTTGGTGAGCGTTCTGCTGGCGTATGCGACGACATACTCTGCGAACCCAGGCTTTCGTTGTGCGAGAACAGCACCCAGGCCGACGCCGCTGGCGTCTGTGTGAACCTCAGTTGCGGCCTTGGGATTGTAGTGGCGCAGTATAGGTGGTGACGTCAGGAGACGGCGGAGGGTGGAGAAGGCTTGGTCACACTCAGAAGTCCACGAAGAGAGATTGGTGGCGCTGCTTAAAAGTTGGGTGAAAGGCGCAATTATAGAGGCGAAGTTGCACACAAACCGGCCAAAGTAGGAGCATAACCCTACGAAGCTTCTTAACTGCTTTAGAGTCGTCGGTTTAGGAAAGTCGGTGACGGCACGTAGTTTGGCCGGGTCCGGAAGTACACCGTCCTTTGATACGACGTGACCGAGAATTGTAAGTTTTCGCGCAGCAAAATGGCACTTCTTGAGATTGAGTTGGAGATGAGCGTTCTTCAGACAAGTCAGCACATGGTTGAGGCGTTCGAGATGGGTTGCGAAATCTGGCGCAAAGACAGCAATGTCGTCGAGGTAGCAGAGATATGTGCCACTTCAAACCCCGCAGAACCGAGTCCATCATGCGCTCGAAGGTGGCAGGCGCATTGCAAAGGCCGAAGGGCATGACATTAAGTTCATATAGACCGTCAGGCGTGACGAAGGCTGTCTTTGAACGGTCGGCCTCTGCTAAAGGCACCTGCCAATACGCAAATCTAACGATGAAAAAAACTTGGCACCTTGTAAGCAATCAAGGGCATCGTCAATTCTGGGTGAAGGGTACACGTCTTTCCGAGTGACCTGGTTTAGGCGCCGGTAATCCACGCAGAAGCGAATCGAGCCATCTTTTTTTTTTTTTTTTTTTTTTTTTTTTTTTTTTTAGCGAGAACCACAGGGGATGCCCACGGACTTTGTGAAAGGCGAATAACGTCGCGTTTAAGCATATCGTCAACCGGGTCGGTAATAGCTTGACGTTCCGCGGTGGAGACACGGTACGGACGTTGTCGCACTGGCGAGTTGGAGCCGGTGTCGATGTAGTGAACAAAGGTATAAGTTCGGCCAAGGGCACGTTTGGCAACATCGAAACACTCGCGGAACTGGTAGAGCAGCTGGAGAAGAGCAGAGCGTTCAAATGGCGACAGTCCGTCGGCGATCGACGAATTGAATAGGTGGGCAGCTGGTACATCAGATGGGTTAAGAGCACTGACGGCGTCGAGGTCGCGTCGAGCGGTATCTTGCTGCACGGAAAAAATTTGGCCGATATCAATGGGTTGCACACATCCAAGGGATTCACCTTTAAGCAGTTGGATGGGATACGGAAGAGGATTTGTGAGGCAGAGAGCGCTTGTTGCATTCGGAATAGACAGGGTCGAATAAGGCAGAAGAAGTGGCTTCCGACTTGGAAGGAGGCGTGATGGTTCAAAGAATGCAGCTTCGTCACATATGCTGTTGCAGAACACTGGGAGCAAAACAGCTGATGTCGGCGGAATTTCTGTGTCCTCTGTTATGACTAGTTTGTGGGCGGCTTGATGAGTGTGGTTGTAGGGCGGGTCACACAACGGGAAGAGCTCAAGTTCAGATCTGGCACAATCAATAACGGCGTGATTACACGATAGAAAGTCCCAGCCAAGTATGATGTCGTGCGAGCAGGATGAAAGGACGATAAACTCAACAATATAGAGTTCTTTAGCGATGATAAGTCGAGCAGTGCAGGCGGCTATAGGCCGAACAGGGTCTCCATTCGCTGTACGTAAGGGCATCATCTCAAGAAGCGTAGTCACTTTCCGAAGCTTGCGGCAAAGTTTGGCATCTATATAACAGAAACAGCAGCACCGGTATCGACAAGAGCATACGCATGGGTGCCTTCAACAAAAACTTCGACAATATTCGACGGCAAAGTTCGAGGACTTGAGCATTTCGACAGCGCAGTCCTTGCCTCTTGAACTGCGGGGGCTAGTTTCCCGCATTTTCAGGGCCTGGTCGACGGCGCATGGGCGACAAGGAGCGGCGACGGGGTGAAGGTGATCGACGAGACGTGGGTTGCGGATAGTCACGTGAAGACGTGCTTGTTTGGGGATCCAGACTTTCATAACGAGAGCGGGGACGATCCATATAGTTCGGTGAACGGGCGTCTGAGTATCCTGGGACGCGACGACGGCAGTGTCGGGCGATATGACCAGGGCCGCCGCAAACAAAACAGATCGGCCGGTTGTCGCGCGTTCGCCAGGGATTTGCAGTGATGGGAGCAGCCCATGTCACGGACGGCTGAGTCGGGGCTGCAGCATACGACACACCATGGAACGGCGAGCGCTGTTGTAGCTGCTGCCGCTTTACTACGTCAGCGTAACTAAGAGGCGCGGCGACAGGGTGCTGCTGAATTTGCACCGGCGTTGCCTCGGAAATCTGTTCCTGAATGACGTGTCGAAGCACGGGAGCCAACGGGATTGGTTGCTGTAGTTGCTGCTACTGTGGGAGCTCCTGACGCTGAGAAAACGACAGGAGAGACAACTGACGGGCCACCTCCTCAAGCAGAAAGTCTTTCATTTGTGCGAGAAGGTATGACTGGTAAGGCACGATGTCCAGTGCAGCGAGTGGTTGGTTGTACGTCTGAGATGAACGTCGTGTGAGAGCTCGCTGCCTTCTCAATTCGTCATAGCTCTGGCACAGGGTTACCACTTCAGACACAGTGCCAGGAGACTTCGCAAGAAGCATTTGAAAGACATTGTCGTCGACACCCTTCATAATAAGCTGTATTTTGGCACTTTCGCTCATTGAGGCATCGACGCGCCTGCAGAGATCGATTATGTCCTCAATATAGGCGGTAAAAGTTTCATTAGGTTTCTGTGCCCGTGTGCGCAGCTGTTGTTCGGCGCGTAACTTCCGCACGGCAGGGCGACCGAAAACGGAAGATATTGCCTCCCTGAAAGCGGACCAGTTCTCAAATTCAGATTCGTGGTTCGTATACCACAGCTTCGCCACGCCAGCCAGGTAAAAGTTCGCGGTACTCAACTTAGCAGCGTCATCCAACTTGTTGGGTCCACAAACTTTTTCGTAGGACGACAGCCAGTCCTCGACGTCCTGGTCTTCCGTACCCGAAAATACCGGGGGGTCTCGCTGGCGAACCGGGCCGGGGCAAACGGCGGCCGGGAGAGGTGGCGACGGTTGGGTAGCGTCAGCTGGCGTGGTCGAGTGCAACGTGCGGGATCGGAGTTCCAGGGTGCCGGCTATGTGCGTACCCAGCACGATCCACCAAATGTAAAGAGGTTTATTGGGCGAATCCAACAAACAGGCGGTAGCTCGGAACTACAGTGAAATAGTTCACTGTACTCGGAACTACAGTGAACTAGAAGTATTGGGTAGTGGAATGAGCGGAGGGCTCGGCGCACAGGCAGCGTGAAGCCAAGAGCGAAGACTCCCGCTAGGGGCGCTGGTGTGGTCTTCCCGAGGAGACCGTGCCGGTTTTTCAGCCCGCGTGGTTCTTGATTCTATTCGCGCGTGCCCGCGTGCGCTTTTCCGCGTCGTTCTTGGTGCCACGAGCCAGCGTGCTTTTCGTATTTTTGCAAGTGCATCTACTGAAAGGGCCGAGCGTGACCGTTTCTCAATTCGATGCTGCCCTGTTGTCGCTTTTTGCATGATGGAAGGGAAGAAGAAAAAAAGCGATACGCATTGTTATGCGCCCGGATGCAAGAGCGGGTATCCTGGTTTTCGGGAAGTAAATGGGCGCACGTTGTCTCTTTTTGGAGTGCCTAAAGACAATGATCGGCGGAAACAATGGGAGCGGAATCTTCACCGCAAGGATAAGCCACTCTCTGAGACTTCAACTGTGTGTGAGAGGCACTTTGAAGCCCATTTTATTTTGCGCGACTATGCTCACATCATCAACGGTGAGGAAGTAAGGATTCCTCGAGGTAAACCGGCGCTGACCGACGACGCGGTGCCCACGCTCCTGCCCGATTTGCCATCCTACCTCTCGAAAGAAATGCGTCAGAGAAGACCAGAGAGAAAACGCCTTGCAGTGTGCCCAGCGGCACGTACGAAGAAAGTGCGTTTGTCTCGTCGCGATGTTCATGATTCATCATCCCAAGATAATGGTGTGGATGGGAGCGATAGCCTGGATGTGACAGTGCCCCAGCATGATCTTCAAACGGTCGTAAACAGTGTGACTTTCCCGAACAGGTGGGTACGACTTGATGCGGCAGACTTCGATGGAGTTCTGTTTGCCACGACAAGTGTGAGAAAAAACCCATTTGCTCTTTTTCACGAAAGAGTGCTGATGTTTACGACTGACTGCGCAAACATAGTTACCGCCCGCCTATACTTTCGCGGGAAAGAGAGCAAGGAAGTTATAGTAAGATCGATAAAGGAGGCGGAAGAGATTTTTAAAGACTCAGATACTGCTATTCTCTGCAAGGGTGCCATGGACCAAGCAGAGTTTGACAACGACTACAGCAAGGACATCACATGCCACCTCAAGCAGTCCGTTGACATTGCACAAGGCACTGTTGTCAGCAGATCTTGCTCGGGAATAGTAAGCAAAGAAGGTAAGCACTCAACTTGTTCTGCGACAGTGTGCTATTAGTTTTTTTTTTTTCATGTGGGACAAAACATCCTTTGAGACATGGAAAAAAAAGCAAGATCAGCTTCGGTTGTACACTGGCTTGCACGTGACATCATGTAGCTACAAACTTTAGACATCTTCAAGGCTCTTAACAAATTTCAACAATCCCGAAGAATACCATATCCTAAAACCATCCTACCTATCCAAGTACAAACTAAACGCTTAATTTTAAAAAAATGCTGTCACGCACTGTTTACAGCACCTACACGGAAATATCGATCTGGATTCACCCTATGTAACATGTTATTCCAAATTAATAAAAAGGTGACAGTAGCCCAGAACAGGAAAGCACAAGTGAAATGGGTGTTTTGGCGGCGAGAATAATGTTAGATTGCCACAAGCAAAATATAAAAATTTGGATCTTGTTTTCTTTAAATTTTTTTGATATTGTAACATGTGTTGAATAAACATTGCTCTGAAAATGAGAATGACCAGCCCAACTCATTTTTTTGGTGTGTGTGTGCTTTAGGTGCCACCTGTGTAGCCTGCAGATATCTAAGGAAGAGCCTACAGTCAAGGAAGTCCCGACTCAAGACAAGAAAGCCTCTGAAAAGCAACATTTCTAAGCACCTGAAGCTGGCTCGGCAAAGGACAAAGCGCCTGGCCACACGTGCCAGAACACTTCAACAGATGGTTTGCGAGATGAAAACTGCAAATTCAAAAATCACTGAAGAAGCCCTCAAGAGCAAACTTGAAACATTGTCATCAAAACAAAAAGAGGCTGCTATTCATATGTTTGCAGCAGCTAAACGTAAAGGTATGCGGGGAATGACTTACACAAAGAGCTGGATCCTCGAGTGTATAATTATGAAAATGAAAGGACCTAAACTGTATGAGCACATGCGCAAGCAAAACATTCTTGCACTCCCAGCAAAATCAACGCTGAGCAATTACCTAAAGTCTTATAGGACTGGATTTGGCTTTAATGCCAAAATTTTTAGAGTCCTTAAGGAAAAAACAAGCACGATGGATCGTTTCAAAAGACATGGCGGACTGCTTGTCGATGAGATGAAGCTTTCAGAACACCTTGCTGTTACTTCCGGTGCATTTATTGAAGGGTTCGTTGATCTGGGCTCTTTCACACCTAAGACTGAAAAACACACTGTGTGTGACCATGGGATGGTCATTTGTTTCGTACCGTTTGTCGGAAAGTGGACGCAGATCCTGGCCGTTTTTGCCACTCATGGAAATGTAAAAGGAAGCCTGCTAACGAAAATTATGACGGAGGCAGTTATCCTGGCAGAAAATGCAGGATTATTTGTTGACTTCATTACTAGTGACGGTGCAACATGGAACAGGAAGATGTGGTCATTGATGGGAATTGGAGCAACTTCCTCACTGACAAAGTGCAAGGTGCAGCACCCAGTTGACGCAAGCCGTTCACTTCACTTTGTGTCTGACTTTCCGCACTTAATTAAGTGCCTCAGGAATGGACTCCTGAAGAGCAGCTTCAACACACCAGCAGGCGAGGTAACAACATAGCTCAATTTGGTTTCACTGCCTTTCACATGTTGCAAGCAGGTCTTGCTGATATGTCTAGGGTTGTATAATAGTGTAAAGTGGAACCGGCTTCTCTTTTTTGTGGGTGTGTATATCGCAGGTCTCCCTCCGTCCGCTGCGTAAAGCACTGGAGCTTGATGGCTCAAATGTGACTCTTCAAGCCATGGCAGGAATAACGAGCCGTCACACCAACCCGAACAACTTCGAAAAAATGAGAGTGTCTTACGCGTTCCAACTGTTCAGTGACAAGGTGCTGAACGGTCTTCGGCTGTATGAGACGGAGCTGGAAAGCAACTGCGGAAGGATTCAACCAGTGCTCATCTTCTTTGGGTAAGTTTACATACAACACTTTTTCTAAGATGCAATTTTCTAGCACTGTAAAAAATCACAGCACTATTTATTTGCCCGTGAACTGGATATTAGAAAATAAATTCTTGGTGCATTTTTGTTGCAGGTTGATCCGAGACCCTATTGAAGTAATGACATCCAGATCTCCAAGCCAAGCCCTGCGGCCAGAATCTGCTTCTGTGGAAAGGCTTCTTTCGTTTTTGACCTACCTGACCGAATGGGAGCTGCATGCAGGTGGTCGAGGTGGCTTCCTGTCTGCATCTACTGCTGTTGGCCTGAGAGTCACAGTTGCAAGTGTTCTGTCGTTGCTGACGTACCTGACAAAGCATGTTAGCTACAAGTACTTAATGACTTCAAAGCTTAGTCAGGACCCAGTTGAAAATCTTTTTGGTATAGCACGACAATCAAGCGGTTGCAATACCCATCCAACGCCCCAACAGTTTCTCATTACTGTGTCTTGCCTAAGTTTTTATGGGCTTGCCAGATCTGTAGCTAATGGAAATGCTGAGCCTGGTATTCTTACCGCCCTACTTGAGCCAGACATGATGGAAGGCCCGAAGCCTGGTAAAGCTGACATGATCCAAAGCCTTCTTGATGATGATATTCCCACTGCGGTGCATCAAAAACAGGGCCCTTTACCAGACCATGTCTCATGTGTTGAAGCAAAAAGTGACGATCGGCTCATTTTTTACATTTGTGGTTATGTCGCCAGGAAGTTTTTATTGAAATTGGAGTGTGATGAATGCCACAAATTGCTTCTGACAAAGAAGGAGGATGTTGATCGTCTTGCTGCCACTCAGTACACCAGGCTACGAGACAATGGTGGCCTACTGTACCCAAGCAATTGCCTTTTCAGGTTTATTCGAAGATTAGAAAACATTTTCACAGCCACATTCAGTACACAGGAGCTGCATCATGACAGTGTTATGGATATTATTGCTCTTGTTAAGGGAAACCGCCAAGACCGGATAGGGTGCGCCAGCCATGCAGAATCATTGACGGTGAAGGTTGTAGCTTTTTATGTTACCACACGGCTGCACTTTTTTGTCAAGTCCTTAAACCGTTCCAAAGGCAAGAGTCGGGAGACTTCAAGATATCTGAAGTTGAGCCGCTGTACATAAATATGTGAAATGTTATTGTGTACTCGCTACCATGTAACTCTTCTGTTGCAGTATGTTTCTTGAAAATGCCTCCCCCCTACCCACTGATACTGTGAACTGTGACTGAAATAAACTGTCTGCAGGAGGCTCATGCTTCTGAAATGCACATGTTCATCACTTGCTTAAATGATAATGATAGAAGAATGCAGCTGTATGCATGCATTCAGCACAAATATATTTTCTATGTTTCGAACGGGACTCGTTACTGGTGCAGCTGGGTAAAAAAAATGAAATTTTGATGCTAGAAGTGCACTCTGCTGCTGCAGCCCGAAGTGCGATAACAGACATTGCAGGTACGTGCCGGCCCCTGCCATCCCATGCTACAGATCTTAGGGTTGCTTACATAAAACCATATTGACATATTTGGCGTGAGAAAAAATGAACACAGCATTCTGAAACTCTTTGCCGCCGCACTCGCTTGCTGCGTTCTGCCGCATACTCCCTCAGCCGGTGCTCGGGAAATGAGCGCGCGCGCCATCTGGTGAGCTTCTACACAATATGCCTCGCCCTAGGGTTAAGCCCTTTACAGAAAAGTATGAGGTGTTCAGCCGTTTCCTCTTCTTCTCCACACGCACAGCACAACGTGTCTATACCTTGGTACTTGACTCGGTACATCTTAGTCCGCAATACTCCCGTCCTGGCTTCAAACAACAAAGAGCTTCCCCTAGAATTATCGTAGATATTTTCTTTGGCAATTTCTTGCTTGAAAGTTCGGTATGTGCTCAGTGCTGATTTCGTCTGCATCCCTGTTTTCCACAGACCCCTCTCTGTTTCCTTAACCTTTTTCTTAACCGCTGTTTCCTGGTTTGCACCCCTCCTGCAGTCCAAATATTTGATTGACAGTTTTCTGGTCAGCTTCCTCCATTTTGTATCAACATTCCTCATGTACAAATAACTGAAAACTCTCCTTGCCCACCGCTTTTCTGCCATCTCTCTCAATCGCTCCTCAAATTCTATCTTGCTGCTGGCTTCCCTGCCCTCGAATGACGTCCATCCCATGTCACCCTGTACCCCCTGATTTGGTGTATTTCCGTGTGCTCCCAGAGCCAGTCTACCTACCCCTCGCTGCTTAACTTCCAACCTTGCTCGAACCTCTGATCTCATGCACAGGACCGCATTGCCGAAAGTCAAACTAGGGACCATCACCCCTTTCCAAATCCCTCTCACCACTTCGTACCTATTGTAATTCCACAGTGCCCTATTTTTCATCACAGCTGCATTTCTGCTACCTTTAGCCGTCACATATTTTTCATGTTCCGTTAGGTACTCAGCCCCATTGTTTATCCACACTCCAAGATATTTGTACTTATCCACCACCTCCAGCGTAACCTCCTGTATCCTATGCTCGCTGCCCTGATTATCATTAAAAGTCATGACTGCCGATTTTTCTTTACTAAACTTCAAACCTAAGCTATCTCCCTCTTTACCACAGATGTCCATTAATCTCTGCAAGTCTTCCTTGCTGTCAGCCATAAGTACAATGTCATCTGCATACATCAGTCCTGGTAATGACTGTTTAATCCATTCTCCCTGCTTGGAATAGGAAAGGTTGAAGCCAAGTCCGCTCCTCTCTAATTTTTTCTCTAATCCTTGTAAATACAGCATGAACAACAGAGGTGACAGAGGGCACCCCTGCCTAAGCCCCTGCTGTATCTCTATAGGCCCAGATACCTTGTTTTCCCATTTTATAAGCACCCTGTTACTTTTATAGATATCTTTTAAAAGATTTCTTACTCCATCTTCCACCTCTAGAGTGCCCAGTATGTCCCACAAATCCTTTTGGATTACACTGTCATAGGCTCCCTTGATATCCAGAAAGGCAAGCCATAGGGGCCTGTGTTCCTTTTCTGCTATTTCAATACACTGTGTCAATGAGAACAGATTATCTTCTAACCTTCTTTGTTTTCGGAACCCATTTTGTAGTTCCCCCAGCACCTCCTCGCTCTCCACCCACGCCTGCAGTCTGTCCTTTATGATCTGCATCACCACCCTGTAAACCACTGACGTCACTGTTATGGGACGGTAGTTGTTTATGTCGGCTTTGTCCCCCTTTCCCTTATATATCATGCTCATCCTGCTCAGTCTCCACCCGTCAGGGGCTTTACCGTCCATTATCATTTTGCTCACTGCCTCTCTTAATGCTTTCTTAGATTTTGGGCCCAATGTCTTTATCAACATAATTGGGATGCCATCAGGACCTGTCGACGTGCTACTAGGAACCCTCTTCTCTGCCCTTTCCCACTCGCTTTGTGCCAGTGGAGCCACTGCACTGACTAGTCCATCCTCACCTGATTGAGCACATGCTATGTTTCGTTCTTTAAATTTTTCTGTCATCATTGTTCTTATATGCTCCATTGCCTCATCTCCCTCTAGTCGAACACCTTGAGCTGTAACTATAAACCTCTGCTCTAGGCTAGTCTTATTACTCAAGGAGTTGAGATGTTTCCAAAATTTCTTCGCTGCTTTTCTATCCTTTTGTTTACTTCTGACAACCATTGGCTCCCCTTTCTTCTGATCTTCTCATTGATCAAATTGGATGCTTCCCTTCTACAGCTTAAGAAGTTGTTCCATTTTCTGCCTACATCAGCTTCTGGTTCACCCCTCTGCTTTGAATATCTGTGTTCCCTGGATGCTTCCTGGCGTTTCTCTATGGCCTTCTTAACCTCCTCATCCCACCAGCTCTTGGGTTTACGTCTTCTGTTCCCTTTTGTCCTGACTCGTACCTTAGTAAGCTCTAGCTCAAATAGTCCTGTTAAATTTGCATATGTCCATTCTGTTTTTGTATCCTCTGAAATTACTTCCTCAATTTGCTGGGTTGCTATTTCAAGCTGCTTTTCCGAGTAAAATATCCCACCTGGTTGTTCATCTTGGGAAATGAGCGCGCGCGCCATCTGGTGAGCTTCTACACAATATGCCTCGCGCCCAGGCTGCCGCTTCTTCCACTACCCAATACTTCTAGTTCACTGTACTCGGAACCATAGAGTTTCGCACTATAACACCTAGAGGGCAAACTGGCGCCACCGTCTATGCGAGTTTCTTAAAGGGCGCCGTGCCCTCATGGGAATGACGGGATATGTGTCTGCGAGGCTTGTGTTGGCTGGTGTTGTACGAGGCTTCGTCTAAAACGTCGCTTTAGCTACACAAATAAAGCGTTCCTAAAATAAAATCTACATAAAAGGCTTTCATTCACCCATATTACATCTCTCAATAGAGTTTACTCACCTACAATTCAGAATAAAGCGAAGAAAAGCAAGAACAGACGACAAGTTGTTCCAAAGCGAGCGAGGATCTTGTCGTCTGCCCTCCAAGTTTAGCGGCCAGCTGATTCTTTTTACGTTTCATAGAATTGTGCATCCAATAGTATGTCCTCAAAATTAAACAAAGCATGTTTTTGTGTAATATAAAGCTAAAGCAGTTTTTACGTGCTATTTTAGCAGGAAATAAATCATTGTGACAGACTAGCCAGGCGCGTCTTCAAGGCGTTCTGGCTCTCCAAGAACGATGCCAATCCGAATCCACAATATACCGGCATTCCCTTGCATACCACAGCGCAGCAGCGCCACATTTCCCTCTAGGTTTTATAGTGTGAAACTCTATGCTCGGAACCACGATCTACTGAACTACAGACTAGAGTGTACTAGAATACTTGGGTAGTGGAAAGAGCGGCGGGCAGCATGTGAGGCACTTGATGTTAACGCTACCAGGTGGCGCCAGCAGCTCCTAACCGAGCACCAGCAAGCGCTCGAAAGCGGTCAGGCAGCCGCAAGCACGGAAGTTTTCTTTTATTATTACTGCAGTTATGCGTAGTACTCGCGCTGCAAATGTCATTGATAGCTTATGAGCGAATTAATCAAAGCAATATGACTTCAGCAGGACTAGGCTTTCGTCAGATTACCTCCGCTGAGGAGACGGCGCCAAGGCACGAAGTGCGTGAAGCTTCGCGCTTACAGTAAGAAGTCGTCTTAGATCTTGCGTGGAACGGCGATGTCTGCGTCAATTTACGGGCGTGTTCATACGAACAGCCCCTGTGAGATGCATACATCACGTCCCGAGTGCACGCTCCGGGCACTTTGTACTCCCGCCAGTTCTCTTATCACAGGCACGCGCCTTTGCGGCACTAACAGACAGCAATTCCAGGTGTTCTGCGCGTTTCTTTTTTTATATTTTGGAGTAAATTTTAAATTAAATCACGATACCATTATGAGACACGCCGTAGTGGGGACTCCGGGTTAATTTAGACCACCTGGGGTTCCTTAACGTGCACTCAATGAACGGTACAAGGGTGCTTTTGCATTTCGCCCCCATCGAAATGCGGCCGCCGCGGCCGGTATTCGATCCCGCAACCGCGGGCTTAGCAGCGCAGCACCAAAGCCCCTACGCCACCACGGCGGCGTAATGTTTTGTCCCTGGAGTGGCAAACCTCTCCTCTTTTGTTACGGTTTTCTCTTGTTCCTCAAACACAAGACGAAGCTATCGTTTCATTTAATACTGAAGCATATAAAATGCAAAATTGTTGGGGAAAAAACATTTTTTACAGACCAACTGTTTATTTAAATCCGTTGGTTCAAGACATGCGCACCAGGTATAATCACAACACAATTTGTTCAAAGCTGGTGTGCGTAAACTGTTCACACGAAAGTTTAAGGGAACGGAGTAAGGTTCCCTGAAAACCAAGCACGCTCATGTGCAGCGGCTTAGCTTTAGGTAGTTAGCAGTTTCCGGTTTCTGGCACCCAGCGCGGTTAAAAGCCCTTACAATGAAGTGCAGACGGGTAGTCGCAAACCGCCGACGTATCCGAATGTGTCCTAATTGTCTTTGCGGTGCAAATTCATATTCCACTGATTTCGTTGGGCTTCGTCCTTCGGGGCTTTAAACAACGACAACGTCCGTTCATTTAGCTCACGAAATCCGAGGTACTGGCTCTTGCAACCTCATCTCATCTCCCAATTGTTGGCTCATACCCACTACGGGGGATTGGCCAAGAATCAGGTGATTTCAACTATGTTTATTAGAATTTAAACAAAAACTAAATTTGTATAACAGAAATTAGAAAAATACCATAAAGAATTTTAAGATAAAATAATTTTGACATAAAAAAGGTAAATAATAGGAATAATTCATAATTCTAGAAATCCAGCAAGGTACTCTTTTTGTGCGTCTTATGAAATTGTAAACTCCAAGAAAAGCATCCTTGTGGCTGTGTCCCAGTGAAGTCACCCCAAAAAAGACAGAATCGTTGGCGAGGTTAGTCTTTCGAAATGGAATTTCTAAGTGTTTTATCAGTCTTAAAATTCGGTGGCACAACAGAATAACTTCTTGTTGGGCGAGTTGGTGTTTACAGTAGCGCTCGTCTTTCCTTTCCTCTCGTCTTTCGCTGTTGTCTTTTATTTCGAGTTTTGCGCTAATAAGTATCATGTTCGCTGGTACAAGAGGAAAAAAATAAGTGATCAAAGAATTCAGGTGCATTGCAAAAAGAACATAGAGGTGACACAGCGAGACCAGACCTGTGTAAGTAAAAATGTAGAGGCGGTATATGGCATCTCAATTTTGTAAAGGAAACTGACACCGATTATTGTTCTACGGTGAACAAAGATAGTGGAAATCATAAGAAGGCGTTAAAATAGATTTTGCGGAATTTTGCGATAGCGCAAGAAAATCTCACGTGTCGGAAACGCGGTAAAAGAAGCAGAAACTGCGTCCGCAACCTCACTGACAGCCGCTACTGCGGCCGTGATCTCCTCGGTTTTTTGACGCCAGCGCCACGCGCGGCGGTTACAGATGTGGCAACAGCTCTCCAATAGGTCGCGCCGCGCGCTCTTTCCACTACCCAAGGTATTCTAGTACACTGTACTACAGACCTGCACACATCTCCCTGCTCCAGCACGCCTAGTCTAGTTCACCCCTTTTGCCGCTAGGGACAGAACGTACGAGCAGAATGGCGCTAGTTATAACCTGTTCGCTGTCGTCTGCTTCCGCGATCTGTTCCAGTGCTCGTGCCGCTATTTCTGCAGCCACAGATAGTTTACATTGTTTGTAAATGCATAAATTCACGAAAATAAAAAAGAAAGCAAAATTTGCGAATGATTGCTTCTCATTTTAATCACGAGGTACAGTAGGAAGAGCGGTGCAAGAAAGGAAAACAACGAGTACAGCCGGCAGACGATAACATTTCCTCCCGTTGCCTTCGCAGTACAGGAAAAAAAAATCTGATTACCAGAAATAGCATGTTCTAGTACACTCTACCAGAAGATTCATAGAATAAAATATAGTACAATAGAGTAATAAAGAAATACAATAATAAAGAACTTGATGTATTGATATGAACAAAGACATTTAAAAGAATCACGCAGACGATATGTATACGCAGACCACACATAAACTGCGTGAATCTGCAGACGCTGCAGAAGGCATGGAACTTTAGCCATAGCTACACGCAGCTTGCTTGAGTTAATTACAGATGGGATAACGTAAACGAATCACATTGTGGTATGTTGCTGTGTGCCATCATGTAAATCAGAACAAAGCAAGGACTCTAGCATCAGTTTTCACAGTTTCAGAAAAGCTTTGCGATGCATATTTGACGGGCCGAACAAACACGTAAACAATCGCTCCATCAGTGAGTTTTTTTGTTTTGTTTTTTCTTGTGTGGAGCGGCGCGAAATTTCCGCATAATAGCAAACCTAGAAAGAATTCATGTACTATCTTACGCGTTATTACATGCCACTACAGTGAGTACACTTAAACAATTTTGACATACTTGCTGTTGTCTTCGTAAGAAATTGTCACATATGCTAGCAGCCCGCTACAGAAGAGCAGGCGCACACATTCGAACGCCGCCCAGCCACCCGCCGAGTAGCAGACGAACAGGTTATAAAAGCGCCACCTATGGCCACCGGTTGAACGAAAGTGGGCGCAAGCTGCTCCCATAGAAGCCGGACATCTGTGCAGGTCTGTAGTTCCAGTAGGTCGTGCTCGGAACAGTATGCAGGGAAACCAAGATGGTGGTGTTCGAGCGCCGATCTCTTGCCTTTTCCTCGCGATGATGATCGCTCAGCCCGGTATGTCATTGTCTTCATTTACATCTTACGTCTACGCTTGCAGCTTGCCACCGCGCATGTTCGGCGCAACAGTCGCTGGTAAGGTATAGCATGATGAAAGAAGCGAATTAGTCATTGTTCTGTAGAAAACAGCAGATACATACATACATATATATATATATATATATATATATATATATATATATATATATATAAAATGACCTGCTCCAGGGAACACGTACTGCACCCTTTGTCTTCAGATACGTTCGTTTTTCTTTCTAAAACTCCACCGTCGGAGCTCCCTACGTCTTCTACGCCTTTTCTTTCTAAACATGTCGTTTAAAATGAATTTGCATATGTTCGAGGTTTATGAGAAAATCCGCGCCCCAGTTAGCCACCATATCCTAGTAGTGGCGCCCTCTGGAAAAATAAATGCAAATCTTGAAGGCTTTGCTTTTGCTAGTTACATTGCGATTCCGGGAGCCAAAAAAAAAAAAACCTCATAGAAGTCGGGTTTCGGACACCACCCATTCACGAGGACGCCAACTTTTCCCGTTCAAACGATCCTGCAGGTAAAATTGCCGCACCCCCAGCGACGGATTTCTGAGCGTAACAAGAGCTAATCTTGAATTCCCTCGAATTCCATGTTTTTGTGAACTGAAAGCGCCATTGTACACTCTAGTCTGCTCTAGCCTCTAGCCAAAAACAATTGCAGAACAGGAAAAAGACGGAAATACGTCATGGCAGCCATCCCAAATGTGCCAAATCACAGCATGCGACGTTTAAGGGAGTCACGTGGTCATTGGGTATAAAATCGCGGCGAAATCGCGTTCGAAGCGCGAGAGGTGTTCCGAGGCCCGAGCGTTTTTTTTATTCGATGCCCGAGCGCAGCAGTTGGTTCTTTTACCGTGGCTGGAATAGTTCGCTGAGGACTCGTAGAGCTGCGTCACGAATTTATTCCGAAATGGTAAGCCTGTTTAATTGTATCATCTCTGTCAGCTTAAGTTGCTTTACAGAGGGCGCGATATTAGCGATTGCGAAGCCAAGGAAAGCGCTTGTCAGCTACTTCGCTTTTCATACAGCACTCACGTCAAGTGATAGTTCGACTGCCATCCACAGCATTCGATGCGCTTAGTCCGTTGAGCTTCCTTCAGTAATGTTGCGGCCGCATCAATGTTTTGTTAGCGTTGTGGTTTCGTTACCTTCTGCGTAACGGCTGTACGCGCCACTAGAATAAAATGCGCGCAGTCTCATCTTGCCTGTTTATATTAGCGTCGTTAGCCATGTGATACAGATATAGTCAAACTGTTCGTCACACTTGTGTTTTGTTCGTGCGTTTCGTTACTTTTATTTCATGGTGGTTTCATTTTGCAGACATACACGCGCTTATGCGCAAGCACGTGCTTTTATTCCACGCGCCGGAACTGCGCTCGTCGATTCCGAGCGCCTGGCATAGATGCGCACCGACCGGCTTAGAACTTTATTGACCGCCTATTATTCCGCCGGCGACGGCGGGTCTTACCGGTGACTCAGTGCAGCGCTGCTCTATTAGTTTAGTTTTCTTACTGCTTTTTGTTTTCCCATATTATGGAAAAATAGGGAATTACCCTGGTGTCGTCACGTTTTGCGGATGTCTGGCGCGAAGTTCGCGTCCGTAACATCGCTGTGAGAGGCGAAGGTAACGTTCCATTTCTAGTCGTCCCATCCGTAGAGAAAAGCGAAGCACCGTAAATGGACTTCGCTGCCATCTTCAGTATTTTATTTATTCTTCCGCCGTGGAGAGCTGAAATCGTGCATCGCCCCCAGTTCGTTCCTCCCCTTGTGCAACCCCTCCACTAGCTGGGGCGTTGGCCGCGCCGCTTCTGTTTATATTTACAGAACTAGGCGGCGTCGGCAGCTTTTCTTCCCTACACTGATGGTTGCGTTTTGTCCATTGACCTTCCGCATCGTATCGCCTTTGTGACGCTTGTCTTATATAATTTACACGCTTCCCAGCTGCCTAATATTTGTAAGATCCTTCTTGTAACGTGCCAATTGCATTAGCTCGAAAAGGGATCACTGGATATGGAAGTCGTCACTTGGTGCAGTGCCAGTGCAGTGGTGCAGGCGTGCCAGTCTCTCGTCGACCTGACGTTTTTTTTACATTTTTGTCTTGTCGTAGGCTAAAGCATGCTTTAGGGCCCTAATGAGTGCGTCAAATCTAAGCTGCTTGCACAGGCTGTTTCTATATCGTGTACCCCAACTAACGTAGCCAAGCTGTTCAACGAAAAAGAGACCATGGTGCAAGACCTACTGGGTTGGTTCGTTCGTCGGAGGTCGACGGAACGCCGTAAATCTTAAAGTCGTGTCTTGCACAATGTTTCTTAACCTTTCTTTCTTTTTTTTTTTCATTGACCAGCTTTTGGCTAATGTTAACTGTCGTGGCACTTTCAGATGGATTTGTATGCTTTTCCGGCATTGAATCTGACCTGTTTTCAGATCTCTCGATCAGCTGTGTCGAGAGCTGTCTTGCATGGCAGCGCACTATTTGCATAACTACTGGTTTGTGAAGAATCATTGAAATCAGCTTTGCGGTAAAATACGAGGCCGTCGTTGTTCTATGGCTGGACCGAGCTGCAGAAAAAGAGACTGTAGTCATTTCTCCTATCGGCTGGATTTTTAGGCAATAAAAATCTCGGTTTTAGGCGCCTAAAACAGGTACCTATATGCCTCATTTTAGACACAACAGGGGGCAGTATCAGCATTATTACCTGTTCATAAACCACCCATTTCGCTACGTATTGAATGTGTAGCCCACTCCAATGGTAAGGAACTGACAGTGTTAACTTGCGAGATCTGAAAGGCAGCAGCCGTATTGTGCTAGTCATCGCTTTACATAGCTTTGCTATGCAGAGGAGAGACCGCTTTAGACTGTTGACTGGGGAACCCTGTAGAAAAAGCGTCAAAAAAAAATTCGGTAGGAACGCGGTCGCTCGTGGAAGCCAACGCGCCGTTTGGGCCAGCCAAGCGGCCACGAATGCAACTACGGCTGTCACATTAGCTCCCATTGCAGCCCACCTGACACGACAGACCGCCTTTTTTTTTTTTTTTTAGTCCAGCGGCCGAGGTCATACTTGGAAACAATACAGTGAGCTGCCTTATTTTGAACTACTTCTAAGGCATCGGGTAAGCAATTTTGGTGAGGGTCCCATACTGAAGCGGCATAATCTTGTTTAGTGTACAAAGGTTTCGTACGCAAGTTTACAAACATAGAGCGGTGAGAGATGGAGGGATCGTCTGTTAAATAATCCGTCAGCTACAAGCTGTAATAGGATTAGGCCGGTTCAATGTACTTGTGATTATAATGCCAAGGTACTTGACCTGTTCCAACATTCGTGATAACATAGCCCCGAAAAAGCATTTTCAGGTGCTAAAAGCAACAATATAGGTAATAGGTGCTAACAACGGAAATAGGTATTTATAGGCACCATAATGTCGCTTAACCTATAATTCATGCTCAGCTGCAAAGGGTGGCTCCCTGGCGCGTGGGAACAAATACGAAATTTCACCCGCCGTGGTTGGTCAGTGGCTATAGTGTTCGGCTGCTGAGCACGAGGTCGCGGTATCGAATCCCGGCCACGGTGGCCGCATTTAGATGGGGGTGAAATGCGAAAACACCCGTGTACTTAGATTTAGGTGCGCATTAAAGAACCCCAGGTGGTCTAAATTATTCCGGAGTCCCCCACTACGGCGTGCCTCATAATCAGATTGTGGCTTTGGCGCGTGAAACCCCATAATTCAACAAATAGGCATTTGCCTAAATTCTGGTCTCTGCTCGTGACTACTGAGAATGCAATAGCGTTTAGTGGTACGGTGCATTGGCACAGTTTACAAGCTTTTAAATGTTATATCTACGATGCGTAGGTAGTCGGGTGCCCCGTAGGTAATTCATTGGCCATGACAGAAGGCGGGGATGCTGTAGGCTGAAGTACGATACTTCCCACTTTCAAATTTTGCAACCTCTTGCGCATTCTGCCTTGCGGTATGTGATTAGTCTGAGACCTAATTTACGTCACGAAGGAAGGTGTTTCATATTCCGTGATGCTACCTGTAACATGATGAGTTAAAACCATATTGTGAACTAGGAGGGCAAGGTTGCAGCACAAGTGGTGGTAGAGCACCCATATCAGTCGTAAGGTTGGTTCTTCGATCAAGCTCAATTAACCATTGTTTTATGTTGTAATAACCTTCCATACTTCGACACAATTGTGTTGGGCTGACTATAAAAGCGAATAAAAATGGTTGTCATTTTCAGAGGGAGTGCATAAGTATACACCTCGGACAGGCAGGCGTCCAGATGGGTAATGCCTGCTGGGAGTTGTTCTGCTTGGAACATGGCATCGAACCAGATGGGAAGATACCCAGCGACAAAGTGTCTGGGAGAATGGATGACTCGTTCAATACTTTTTTTGCTGAAACTCCTGCTGGCAAACACGTTCCCCGGACAGTATTCGTGGACCTTGAGCCCACCGTGCTTGATGAGGTGCGCACTAGCACGCACCGCCAACTTTACCACCCAGAGCAGCTCATCTCTGGTGAGTCTCGTACTGCATTTCCGCAACACGTTCAACGTGTTGTGCAAGCAATTCAGGGGCCGTATTCTGAAACGATCCACTTCGGCGATAGTATCGCCTCGGCTCATCAAATTTTGCTAAAACAGCCAATCAGCATGTGCCGTTGGCCAAGGCGATAGTATTGCCCGAGTGGATCGTTTGAGAATACGGCCCCAGCTTCCCAGCTTTGAATCCTTGCTGGTTTGCACTGGAAACAGCTTCATCCCGAACAGTTCCTATAGCGCGCAGCATTTGAAATTTCAGTTGCACTGCTCGCCATTCTACTGTTCTTATAAACTTAAATGGGTTAGTTATCAGTTCTCGGAACATAACTAGTTGAAATAAGCCACTTATATAAAAACTTTACTGGGTCCTTCGAGCTATTGTAAACAAAAGAAATGAAGATAAATTTCTGGTTGCCGTGAACAATTTCAATTAAAGCAACAAGAAAATTCCTCAGGCTCTCTACTCGCTTATTGGAACAGGTTTGGTTACCTCATGTCTGATAACCTGCCTCACCGAGGAAAGCTCCACTTGGTTTGTAGCATGCATGACAGCGCTGTTGCCCTCAAAGCAGCGTGGAATAGTTTGATTTTTTGCTCCATGGCCCTGATATCGTGGGAAGTGGCTTCAGCCACCTATTCTAGTGAGGTCTGGGGTGGAACGATCACTTACAGGGATACGATCACTTCGATATTTCACGCGACTCGGTACTGGCCGCGTTGACGTCTACAGCGTCTATTCTAGTACATATCTAGTGAAGTCATGTGCCTTGATGCAGGGATCTTATTGGCTCGCACAACCGTACGTATGGCCGACTGAACTGTATACAGCTGTCTGTTCTGTGTGTAACCGGAATAGCCAGGAGGCGCTACGGCAGTTTGAGTGTGCAGCTGAAGTAAGCGGATACTGTCTGATAGGGAGGCCACGAACATTTCCGATAAGACGCACGCCTGCATCAACGTTAGTTTCAATTCTGTGTCCAGCCAAGCTCTGGCCATACCCATGACCTCGTACGTTCTAGCATGCCGGTTCCCAGTCGGGCCTGAATATGGACACATGTAACTCAAGATGAGCGGTGAAATTAATGACACGAAGTAGCAGCATATATGCTACTGAAAACTGTTTCTACCACTCGCTAGGCTGTGTTACGGCGCTGCTGTTGGCACGTGAAGTTTCAGCACTGGTTGCCCATAGCACACGCTTTTACCCTCGCTAGTTTCGTAGCCCAGCTCCGTGACACGCTGCTGGCCATCGACGCCCCCGTGCGATTATTCAACCCCTTCGCTGTCCAATACACGTGTTGCAGTGCACGAAAAAAAAAAAAAAACTTCACCTTTGTGCTATTGAATGATGCAAGTTTAAAATACAAATCAACAAAACCTAGAAGGTTTAGGCCGCATTTCGATCTCTCGTGGAATCTCCCTATGCACTTGGGGACTGCTGTTGCTCTTGCAGCACGCTTGGGGCTTCGTGCTGCCAGGCTGGAACAAGTATTGTTACGGAATGTCATTTTCGTCGGAGATCTCCGCTCATTCCGCTAAAAATCTGTCTACCAAGTGTCCTGACGACTGTTTTTAGGTGGCATTAAGAACGTTAAACAATTTTTTTCTTTTCATTTCTGCAACGGCTGCACACCATGGTTAAATTACGCAAAGTACTATATACCGGGTGTTTCAGCGAACACTTTCATTTAAAGGTAGCCTGTGGCAGATGGCACAATTATAGTTCATGAGCTTGTCTACTCGAAGAGGTGGAAATTACTTGCGCAGAAAATTTTAAATGCACAATCAACTAATTAACAAATTCACTAATTAGGTTTCTAACTAATTAACTTATGGCCCATATTGCAATTTACAAATTCTAGCCGTGGAGTTCGCAAGGCGTTTGTACTCGGGATTCAGAGTACATTGTGCATTGGTGTTCCAGTTACTTTTGTGCTTCAATGCATAAAACAATGTTTTCAGAAAGTAACTGGAATGCCACTGCATTTCGCCGCAAAGTTTGGGTATTAATATCTCCAAACTGGTGTCATCCTGAAAATTCGTTCCAAGTGGATGCGTCTGGTGAACTCCACGGCTAGAATAAAATTGCAATATGGGACATAAGGTAATTAGTTAAAAACTTAATTAGTGAACCCTTTTTTAATTGACCACAATACATAGAGTGCGGTTTCTTAGATTACAGTTTATTTACAGGGGCTTCTCTGGTCCCTAAAATCGCAGGTAGGGTTCACGTGGTATCTGATATTGCTGAAACATGCATCAGTCAGCCAGGTGCGTGTAGTGGTTGCAAGCCGCATCGTGAACATTTTGTCGAACACTTTTTTCCTATGCACATTTATTTCAGACGGGATAAGCTTGGTCGTTGATCTGCGCTAGTTTCTCTCAAAACATGAAACGCTTACCTTATGTCCACCTTATGTACCTTATATCCTGTAGTCTAAAGCTTTCACTGTGGCTTCGACATTGTACCGACCCACGCATTCATGATACACCACCACCACACTCTGATTTTGATCATCTCCATGGAGGAACTCTTGCAAGCAAACTGCAGGCAAAAACAGTCTCTCCATTTGGTGTGTTTTCGATTTCACTTGTTGGCTGCATGTTCGAGAGATTGAAGCATCGTACCGTGATTACGAAGCCGCCAGCTATCGAACGACACAATTTCATGTCTGTACCCCTTTAACTCCTTCGTTAAATTCTGTTAAATTCGTTAAATTCTGTTACGCGGAAACCCAAAACCCCCTTTTTTTTTGCTTGCTTACGGGGTTCATGAACCATTGATGAGTGACTGCTTGTAGCCTCTGCCTTACGGGCGTATGAGCCATTGCTCTGCCCTGCACTGCCGCCGGGATCGGCCTACCATTATTTTCTATCGGGGCCCCCGTGTCGCAGAAAATCCGGTGTCAGCCTCAACGGCGCCCGATAACGCTATCACGTTCCACTTAAAGGCGAAGCTTAAGCTTCCTCAAGTGTGTGTGTGTTTGTGCATGTGCATGTGTGCGTGTGTGTGTGCGTTATAAATTTTTTTGAAGTGCACGCGCCATTCGACGAGGAAATTTTTATGGAATACAGCGGTCAATGTATACTTTCGCGCAGCCATTAAACCGGATTTGATAGAAGAAAAAAAAAACGTTATGTAGTGGTTATAAAAAAAAAAAAAAACGCTGGTTCATTTGGCATGGAATGACCATTTGTAACATGCCTGAAACTATTGAACATTGCTTTATTAACTGTAAAAATGCCATTTTGTTCCGGCATTTTCACCATATGGTTTCAGAACTAGTTAACATTCTCGCAGTACCGGATATCTTGCTGTAACGTGAAATGACGTTCTAGTTGATGTAATTACTGATAGCTTCACAGATTTTGGAAAATTCTATATCGAAATGCAGAAACATGTTTCCTCAAAAGTAGTACATTTCAAACGGACGATTATGCACCTCAGGGACAATTATGATAAACTTCTCAACCGGATGAATATCCACTTTTTATTAGGTGTTCAGCTTTTTGAGGGGGCCCTTAACGCCATACTCGCAAAAAGTTCGACGCCCATCATGCATGTTTAGACGTTCTAATTAATGCTCTGAAAGAAAAAAAAAAAACGATGCTGCTGTGTGGCGCACTGGTAGTGTCACTTCCACGTGTAATTCGTGGGTTCAAGTCCACATACGTGCATTTCTTTCACAACCGATTCTCGAACGAATTATTTGTCCTTTAATTAAGTGTACGTGTAAATCGTAGTTAAAGAAATGGTGAAGAGTGGAGCGCGCCTAGGAAAGCACATTTTATTCATTTCGCTCCTGGTTCGACCGAACAAGAATTGTCTTCAATAACGGTGCTTGTATTTACACTCTAAAATGTTTCAGTACAACACGCTTATTTACACCCCTTTGGGTGTAAGATGAATTACTGTGGGAACTTGTCGCCGCCCAGGACTAGTCGACCCATTTTTGCTAGTTCAGGCTCTGAAGTCTGTTCATAGCCATTCAGAAAGTCGACGGTCCGGATCCGGTAGTCTTCCCCGTTCCCCGCATAGTTGGCCGCGAGAGTCGGCGTCCACCCACATAAGGAGCAAAAATGTTTAGTGTGAATGCAGTATTTATGTGGGTGCCACCAACCACGCAAGACCTGTGGCCACAGTGGTCTGCAGGAATGCATAGCGCGCATGACTAAGCGGATGGAATTATCAAACTTCCCGACATCTGTACTCGCGGGCTCGACGGGGACCTCCTAAATGTCCGAATAATCGGGAATTCGAAATATGCGAATTCGGCGGAACACAAATGACTTTAATCCACAAGTGGTTAAAAAGGGGTGCCGTATCCTCGAATGGGCGCTTTCTGAATCTGGTTTTCGCGTGACTATAGCGTCAGACACCTCGGCGTTCCTTGTCACTTTGCCATGTCTGACGACGCGCCCGGTTCTCGTCACTCGAAAGGTCGCGATAGTGAAAGTGTCCTCAAAACATATCGTCCAAAAATACGGTCGAAGTTTGGCAACGCGTAGCTGCGCGCACATACGTCGCTTGCCTGCGGTCGGTCCGCATCTCTACCATTGTCATGCTGTCGCCACAGATAGACGAAAGTACAATCAATGCAGGCATCGAATCAACCCCCGAGCAACGTAACAGGACCGCAATATTGTAGCAATTCCTTTTCTAGTGCCACTCCTTTCCGCGCTTCGTCATTGGTAATAGCGGTGCCCCACCTACGTTATCAGTGGTATTATCCGACTGTGAACCATGGCGACCGAGAAGTCGACCGCGCTATAATAGCCGAATGACAGCCCGTTTGTTTAGCAACTCACTGTCCTTATCGTCACAGACATTGAGGGTGCAGTCGGCACTGCTTAAACAAATAGGTCGCCGGGGCCTTGTCGCTATAATTAACACGGCCTGTTATAAATTTCGGTTCTAAATTTTGGTTGTCTTTATACATAAGTTTATGGGCCAGTGTGGTGTCGCGAAGTAGTTTGAATAATCGAGCTTGTCTGAATTAATGGTGTACGAATAATCGGTCGGCGTCGGTTGTGAATGAGCCAATTTCTGCGCACAGGCTTCCGCTTTACGAGGAAAAGCATACCATTTAAAAGTGCCTGGTGTCATAAGCAATGCTTAAGCGTTACTAGGAGCTCTCACGGCTGGCCTGGCTCAAAAGTCTAGCCCACTGTGTCTGACTGATGCAAACTCTAGCTTTGCTGAACATGGCTAAGCTGGCAGGTGCCAATAAAAGTTCATTAGATGTAAAGGGCAACATCTCAGCAGCTTCACTCAATTGTGTGGAAAGGTTTGTTTTCATTTAAATTAAACCGGTCCTCAAATTTAGGTTTGCCGTTGTATTTAGCAGAGTAGCATTGTTTTACAGCAGGCAAATACTTTCTCGAAAGTGTCTAGGGCGTGTCCGACTGTGAACCATGGGTAATAAAGGCGGCATGTAGACTCAAGCGGAATGCATCGCTAGAAAATTTATTTATTGTAAACAAGAGAGACGTTACTGTGCCCAGCTACACACAAAGCAGCTGAGCCTTACAATGCGCATGGAGAAAGTAAAAAGCACACGTGAAAGTTAAGGGAAAAGTAGCAAAGATAAGTATTCTCCCTTGGCATCATGTGGATGTATCCCGATGTACAAGTTTATTGCATTTATTTGCTCCAAAGTGCTCCGAAGTCTATATTTATGTGCTTCAAAAATGGCTCCAAATCTGTGTTTCAGTGTTTCTCATTTTTAGTCGCTGTGCAGCTTGGTCCTTGGTCGCAATGCACTCCTGACAAGGCTGACATCAAATGTCTGTGGGACGGCTTGTAGCAGACTTTACATTGCTAAACTTTGCTTGATATTTTATTCGTATGCACTTTCTACTCTGCATTAGTTAAAAATTCTTCATATATTTGTAGGGAAAGAGGATGCAGCAAACAACTACGCCCGGGGTCGCTACACCATCGGAAAGGAAATGATCGACCTTGTTCTTGACCGAATGCGAAAACTGGCTGACCAATGCGATGGGCTGCAAGGCTTCCTAGTTTTCCACAGCTTTGGTGGAGGCACTGGTTCAGGTTTCACCTCTCTACTCATGGAGCGTCTGCCTGTCGAGTACGGCAAGAAGTCCAAGTTGGAGTTCTCAATCTACCCAGCACCTAAGGTTTGGAAACTGCGCGCATTTTCCAACTGAGAGTGCAGCCCACAATTGCTATACGATAAAACCATCTTTGAACGTTTCATCAATTAGTGCTGGCCCCATTCCAATTATGGGGTTTTACGTGCCAAAACCAGTTCTGATTATGAGGCACGCCGTAGTGGGGGACTCCGGAAATTTGGACCACCTGGGGTTCTTTAACGTGCACCTAAATCTAAGTACACGGGTGTTTTCGCATTTCGCCCCCATCGAAATGCGGCCGCCGTGGCCGGGATTCGATCCCGCGACCTCGTGCTCAGCAGCCCAACACCATAGCCACTGAGCAACCGCGGCGGGTTGCTGGTCCCATTCAGTGAGGCAGCAACGTAGTTAAAATGTACAGCCGCCTGCTTAGGCCATAGGATCAAGTGACTAGCGAACTGCCAGTATTAAAATCTGATCAATCATGGTTAGCGCTAGCCTGATTTCGCTGCGCAATGTGTGCTAAATTTCCTTTACATGACCGCTGCTTTTTCAGGTGGCCACGGCCGTTGTGGAACCATACAACTCTGTTCTGATGACTCATACGACACTGGAGCATACAGATTGTTCGTTTATGGTGGACAATGAGGCAATCTACGATATCTGTCATCGCAACCTCGACATTGAACGACCCACCTACTCCAATTTGAATCGACTAATCGGCCAAATAGTATCTTCGATCACAGCGTCTTTGCGCTTTGAAGGTCCTCTGAATGTGGATCTCACGGAGTTCCAAACTAACCTGGTGCCGTACCCAAGGTATGGTCCGAAGCTGACGTGCACTCTGTAGTCCCTTTGAAAGTCGCCGCTTTCATTTTCACTTAAAATTTCACCAGTGCCCCTCCATTCAAGTGTTTCTTTGAAGTAATTCTTTGGCTGCCTTCTACATCTTGCCTACATTTGTAACAGCCGTAAGACCCAATATGGTCTCCGAGATCATGCGTTGGCGCTACTCTTATATCATACTTGCGTAGCGTGTAGAGTTTGCACGGAAAGGATAAGGCATACTTTGTTACAGCGTGCCGTAGTATCCATTCATAGGTCAATGACGCCGTAACCACCTGAGGAAGTATTTAGGAATAAAGCAATGCATCTGTGGTGAAGAATAGTACGACAACTGCAGTGTTTCTGGCGCAAAAGCAGGGAACCTAAATAGATTTTAGAATATACGTACATTGTCCTCGCCTTGTGTTGCACTACCGTAAACAAGACAGACGTTACTGTGCCCAGCTAAAGCAGCTGAACCTTACAATGCGCATGGGGAGCGGAAAAACCACAAGTGGAAGGAAAGGGAAAAGTAGCAAGGATAAGTAGTATCACTCGGCTGCCTACTGTGCATCATGTGGATGTATCCCGATAGATAACCATGGACAGAAAATTGCAAATATGACGCCTCACGTGAGCTATGTACACAGGGTTACATTATCTAATTACATTATCCGCGTTTACGGCACTGGCGGATCGAGAGGGCCCCCCTTCACCCATGGAAGCTACCGTGAATCCCCTGGTTTGCGGGACTACGTATGAGCGTTTGGTGGCTGTCGATCGCGTTTTCATTTGCTTTTCCGCTCAGCATGCGCTATGGTTCAGCTACGTTGTGTCGCTGGGCACAGCTGAGTCTGCACCCATCCTGTTTACTTCCTTGTTATAGTCTGTTTTTGCGCTACCGTGCTCACAATGAATCATTAACAACTAGTCCGGTTGTCAGTTGCTCTAGATTTTAGAGCAACTGTTTAACACGAACCGTGGCTCATAAAGACGAGTAGGCGCGAAAGAACGGTAAAAGTGGCTAGCTTGGTGGCATCCGCCCCACTTCAAAAAAAAAAAAAAAAAAAAAAAAAAAAAAAGAAAAAAAAGGGGCGCTCATAATATTCATCCATCCGCTTCGGAATCCAGTTATGTCTCATCTGTAGTCTATCTCGCAAGCAACTTTCAGCACTACCGAAGGTACTACGTGTGTACAAGCAATATCTTAGCGCTACGGAGTATTCCCGACGCAAGTGTGTATTATTGCCGGGTTGACATTTGTATGGGTAGCTAACAGGTTAAGTCGACTAAGTGGTCGGAGCACGTACTTTTTTTTTTTTTTTTACCTTGGTGTCAATATTTTATTGTTTCTGTGCTTGAACATCAAAAATACTTCGTCTCTTTCAACACTGCGTATTCAATAACCATGAAAATACAAGCTTTTATAAAAGCTGTCGCAGGGTAGTGCATCCCCGTTAGGGAATGAGATCCCGCATTTTCTGTTTAATCATGTATAATCAATGTGTGCACGTTATATCAGATGGGGAGCTTTTGCGGTTTTCGTGACGTCGCGTGACAGACAGGCGAAGTTGGGAGTGGCCCGAAAATGTTTTGATCAATCTTGGGAATAGAAAAGTTTGGAATAGCTTTACGTTATAGCGCCTCTGTACTCTGAAGACAGCTTAACCCACGACACGTGATTACACTCGGCATGACCAAGCTTGCGTCGCACGTCGATGGAATGGCGCCGTCACTGAACGGGATTTTACAGGCGCTAATCTTTAAACCAATATAAATCACGATAACGTTTTTGTCACAATTACATTGTCCAGATTGCGTAAATTACTCCTTAGGCTGCCAGTTAATGTGCGTAATTAAGTTACCTTAATTTCAAATTAGTAGTTTGGAGCCGGCCCTCGCAGCTATGGAAGGGGATAATTGTCATCCACCCGACTGAAAGAAACGTTTATGGGTTTCTCGGGAACCTGGTCCGGGATTCAATCCCTTAGCCTTAGCGGGGCGGTCGCTCTGCCTAGATCTAAGCTAACCAGGAGGCTAGCAGATGGTGAGGTTAATCGTACATGTCGCAGCACAGGGCCACTGAATGTGGCAAATCCATTCTGCGGAAGCTCGCAAGGTGGGCGAGAGTTCACAGAAGGGAATAATTATTTGCTTCGAGTTTCCCATCAATTTGGCGTTGCCCTGCCTCCTGGGGCGCGATCTTGTACGCGTTCCAAAATGGAACGGAGACGTTCCGTTCCATCGAGCCGCACACGATTGGTCAATTTGAACGTCGCGGTTGAAATTGACCAATCGTGTGCGGCTCGATGGAACGGAACGCCTCCGTTCCATTTTGGAACGCGTACAAGATCGCGCCCCTGGTTTGCTCGGATAATATAGCGACCGCCCCGAGTTGGTCCCGGCTTGGAGTCTCGGACCAGGACAAATTTTTCAGCTGCGAAGTTTTCTTTCTGAGAAACCTGTAGGGGTTTCCTTCGTAGCATCGTGCTACAGTCGGGCGGATGACAATTACTCCCTTCATGAACTTTCTTCCACCTTGCGGGCTTCCTCTGAACTTACTTCCCGTGTTCAGTTTCCTCATCTAGCTGGGCGAACAAACTTCCATTAAACATGCTCCTTTACGAACAATGCGAACAAATATTTCTATTTCACGTTCGAAGGCTCTTTGAAATCGAAACTGACGCGTAAAAAGACCACCTATATAACAATATCGCCGTCCTGCATCTCATCGTCACTAATAGACGTCCCCTCGAGCCAGATAGAATTACCGGCTCCCGGGGACATGTCATAGGTGACGATGGCAACTTGACGAAAGGCGTGGGACATTAAGCTGCATGTCGCAGGCTTGCACAGGCGCTCTTTTTCCGTGGCAGTTTCGCTTTCAGAGCGCCTTCGAATGTGAAACAATTGTTCGCGCCGCTTTTACACGTGCGTTCTTAGATAGAATTTATTCGGTGAGCCACCTACGGTCAATAGTTAGATGACGTAAATTTGCGGGGTTATGTAGGCAATTACCGAATTACTCCTCATTTAGATGCTGCCAATCATCCCACTCACATGGTGACAAGGTTATCGAGATTGATATTGCTCAACTTCAAAAACTTGCTGCATCTAAACAACGGAGCCGGTATAAATAATGCTATACAACTGCTGGTTTCAGCACGCGGTGGCGACACTTGTGCACACGTGCCTCAAATTCTCTATGTGCCTTGTTGGCTACGGCGCCGTACTTTATCGCGTCAGAAAATTTTGCAGAAAGAGAACGCGTCGAAGCGCAGCGTGGTCGTGGTGCACCTGAGATAGTTCAGAAGAGACTACACGTGCAGTCTACGGGATCCATTGCCCGAGTTTAGCAGCCTCGCAGAAACGAGCTTCGTTGCTCATTCGCCTCGCTGCTCTGGTATGAGACTTCATAAATGAACCACTACAGCTCCTTATTAATCACGTCATATTAAGCGATCAGATTTATTTGCATTGGATATTGGGCGTCAATAAAACAGGTGAAAATGATGCGCTGTCTTCGAGCAGTGCACAGGGAACAATCTGCTAGCAAATAGGGGTCATATCAGCATCAGAACGACGGGCACTGCAATACCGACTCGGTCGGTGCAGCCTGAGCGCTTCGCGAGCACTTGTTTCATACTGAGCTGTCAGAAGCTGTGCAGCGCTATACGCAGGTTCTTTTTGAACGAAGCGCGTGCCTCCATGCTTTCTTGTCACACGCCAAGAACCGCAGCATTAAAAAAAAAAATTTTTTTTTACGTATGTGTGGACTTCAGGGTGCGAGATATGCTCAGCTTGAATTTCTTTGGAAACTTATATGACAAGGTTGCTATATTTGCGTATTCTGTTGGTCTCTTTTTCAGGATCCACTTTCCGCTGGTAACTTATGCCCCTGTTATATCATCGGAAAAGGCCTACCATGAGCAATTTACAGTTGCAGAAATCACAAATGCTTGTTTCGAACCGACCAATCAGATGGTAAAGTGTGATCCCCGCCATGGAAAGTACATGGCCTGCTGCATGCTTTACCGGGGTGACGTGGTCCCCAAGGATGTGAACGCAGCCATTGCTGTCATCAAAACTAAACGCAGCATTAAATTTGTCGACTGGTGCCCCACTGGATTCAAGGTTCGTCTGCGGTACTCCTTTTATTCCCAGCGCCTTGTAAATACCTGCAAATGCATGCAAATGTAAATCCAAATGCCTGCAAATGTAAATGTCTGTGGTGTAAGCTTGTTCCTGCCTCAATAAAACCTAAAATGGAAATTATACTTTTTTGCCGTTAGTTGCTATCGCGTCGCGGGGCAGCTGAATGTGCACGTTGGTGCTTTTCCGTGGATGCACCGTTCTTTCATGTGAAGACAATTACACATATGGTGACATCGCGAATGAGCTGTTATGTTGCGATCTATAATTCTTAAACGTTTTCGTAGTTAACCACATTCAGTCGTATGGGTGGACTTATTGTGCACTTAAATGCGTGCCTTAACTCCAGGATTCATGCTCTATCTGAGCTGCTTTGCGTAGATTTGGTCGATCCCAAGAAGTTCAGATGAATCTACTGTACCTTTAATCTCGCAGGGCACCCTATGAACTGTGGCTTTGATTTTTGCGTTATCTTTTTCTTTAGGTGGGTATCAACTATCAGCCACCGACTGTGGTTCCGGAAGGAGACGTGGCCAAAGTACCTCGTGCAGTATGCATGTTATCTAACACTACTGCTATTGCAGAAGCTTGGGGTCGTTTGAACCACAAGTTCGATCTGATGTATGCTAAGCGAGCATTTGTCCACTGGTACGTTGGCGAGGGCATGGAGGAGGGCGAGTTCTCCGAGGCTCGGCAAGACATGGCAGCGCTGGAGAAGGACTACGAAGAAGTCGCTTCTGTTGAAGCTCCTGAAGAAGTTGGTGAAGAATTCTGAGCAAAGCGGCTCAGAAACGAACGTTTTTTTTTTCCACCACCCGCCGCATGCGAGGGGTCTTGTCTTCCTTGTCTTTTGTGTGTGTGTGTGTGTGTGTGTGTGTGTGTGTGTGTGTGTGTGTGTGTGTGTGTGTGTGTGTGTGTGTGTGTGTGTGTGTTTGCGTGTTTGCGTGTGTGCGTGCGTGCGTGTGCGTGTGCGTGTGTGTGGACTTGCACTGGCTCAATAGTGCCTCTTCAGTACTCAAATAAACTTTTTTTCCCCTCTGCACTTCAGTGTTGTCTACAAGCTCTCCCCTCTTATGCAGATGCCCTTAAATTAAGCGCGCATTAATTCCTATTCTGAACTTAAGTGCAGTAACAATTTTGGGCGCCTGTCTACATTCAGCACATGCTAATAAGCGCCAACGAAAGCAAGATTATCGCTGCGAATAATAGCGGTGTGCAGCTTTCCTCTCCTTAGTTTCTAGCAGAGCATTTCCAGAGGCTGCTCGGTTTCGTGGGAATTGGCACGTTACCCCTTCTGCAGGCCACTGTGTAATCGAAGATGGGAAAGAAACTTATATTAAATACTATTCTAATAAACATACCAAAATGGTGTATAGGTAAAGAACGAGTTAATTTTCAGTAATATTATTATTGAATTCGTCGCGATCTTTTGTTTTCAGCAATTTTCTCGTCGTTTATCGATGCAATATGCTTTGCAGACACGATCGTCACCGCATGAACTACGCACCGCGATTGTTTGCAATACAATGACAACTATCGTTTGGGCAAGTTTGTTCTAAAACAGCGGTATGGACCAGTATATATATATGAAAAGCCCTGTTGTTGCCGATGTCATAAACGCGCCTAAACGTGTTCATGAATTTCACCGCGCGAAATGTAGAGTTGGAGAGATTTGACGGCCGCTGTCAACAGCTCAGATTGCGCGGACCTACATATAGAGCACTGCACGGGCCGATTTTTGCGGCCCGGGCCCGTTTTTACATTGGGCGGCCCGCCCGAGCCCGATCAAAACTTTTATGGCGAGACCCGGGCCCGGCCCATGCCCGGAAATAATTTACGTTACCCGCCCCGCCCGGCCCGCCACCCCTTTACCTTAGGCCCGAGCCCGGCTCGAAACCGGCCCGAACCCGTCCCCAGACCGAAAAATACATGTTTTTCAGAGTTGAGACGCCCGAGAATAACTCGCTGCACGTTACATGCGCACCACCAGAAAGCCCGAGCCCGGCCCGGGCCCGCGTCAAAAAACCCGAGCCCGGCCCGGGCCCGGGACAAAAAGCACACGCCGTGCCCGAGCCCGGCCCGAGCCCGTGAAAAAACTGCTCTACCCTGCCCGGCCCGGCCCACGGGCCGGGCCGGGACCGGGCTTTTGGGTAAGCCCGAGCCCGTGCAGTGCTCTACCTACACAGCCGGCGTCGCCGTACGGCCAGTACCTCGCCAGTCCCATTACCCAGCCGAGGCGATCGCTTCTAGCGCCGCTGACGGCGATAGAGAAATTGGCTTCAGTTTGTTATTCACATGAAATAGTACTTCATCGACAAAAATTCCGAATTTGCGCATGATTCGTAAAGTGGCGTCCAGTACTAAACCGTTGGCACATAGGTGCCGACTATGGGGGGGAGGTGCTCCGGGGCTCGAGCCCCCTCCGGAGTTTTCCCGGGGGCGCTTGCTGCCAGCGTTTTGACAGTCGTTGTCTGCAGTCATTCAGTGTGATCTATTCATGTTTGTTTGTGCGCGCTCACACCACGCTTGTTCAATCAGTTAGTAATAGTCGGGCCACATTTTCCAACGCACGCTACACATGCAATGCTGCCCGGATCGGCAGTGCAGCGCTACAGGTGTGTCCCTTCGCACGCGCTGCCCACGGGAAGCGCTTCTCATCAACACCACCGTTTCACACGCGCCTTCTCGTGGTCATCGAGTCTCTCTTCATGTCGGTCTACTTACGCCGCAGCACACCTGCTTACTTAATCAGCTCATGTTTACTACAATTCATATTGCTACCAAAGCCGCTCACCTTACTTCGTATGACATTGCTGTGTTGCTATCGCATTCATTGCTTCGCCCTTAGGGCGAAACTGTGACATTTTTTTTAATTTCCGCTGCACAAACACAACATATTTAAATATATACACAGGACAACGTTTATTATAATTTGATTAGGAGGTAGCCAACTAAACGATAGCCTATGCCTAGAGAACGAATATGTTGATGTATGTTCATCCCACTTCAAATTACTTTGCGTGCTTTTTTGGCCATGAAAAAAAAAAGAAAACTGAAGACTTCAGTGACCCCTTCGGCAAAGCCTTCTATCAACGGCGTGTGAAAAGCACCTGAGTGATATGTGTCTGAATATTGATTCTCTTTCCAGTAGGCAATGCTGACGACTGGCGACAGAAAAAAAAAAGAGAAAGAAGTTCTTTTAATTATTTACAACATTTGCGCATTAAGGATGGAAACATCGCCGCTTGCATGAAGAGGCTACAAATACGGGGTGTTTCAGCAAACAATTTTAACAAATTTTTAAAGGTTGCGCATGACAGATAGCACAATTCTAGTTCATGAGCTGGTCGACTCGAAGAGGCGGACATTACTTGCTCAAAAATCGAAATGCATAATCGACTAATTAACAAAAATTCACCAATTAGGTTTTGAACATATTAACTTATGGCCCATGTTGCAATTTACAAATTATAGCCGTGGAGTTCGCAAGGCGGATGCACTAGGAACTAATTCTCAGGATGGCATCAGTTTTGAGAGATATTAATTCCTGAACACTGCAGAGAAATGCATTGGCGCACCAGCTACTTTTGTGCTTACCCTAGTGGCTTAGTGGCTATGGTGTTGAACTGTTAAGCATGAGGTCGCGGGATCAAATCATGGCCACGGCGGCTGCATTTCGATGGGGGCGAAATGCAAGAATATCCGTATACTTAGATTTAGGTGCACGTTAAAGAACCCCAGGTGGTCTAAATTATTCCAGAGTCATCCACTACGGTGTGCCTCATAATCAGGTCATGGTTTTGGCGCGTAAAACCCCTTAATTTATATATCTATTCATACTTTTAATCTTCGATGCATAAAACGACGTTTTCTTAAGAAAGTGACTGGCACGCCAATGCATTTCTCCGCAAAGTTAGATAATTAATATATCGACACTGGTGTCAGCCTGAGAATTAGTTCCAAGTGGATCCGAACTCTACGGCTAGAATTTGTAAATTGCAACATGGGCCATAAGGTAATTAGCTAAAAACTTAATTGATTAATTTTGTTAATTAGTCGATTATGCAATTAATTTTTTTGTGAAAGTAATGTCCGCCTCTTTGAGTAGAGGAACTCATTAACTAGAATTGTACTATCTGCCACAGGCAACCTTTAAAAAAATTTGCAAGTGTTTGCTGAAGCAGCTTGTGTACAGAATTCACTCAGTAACCGAAATGATGCCAAGCCGGATTCACTCGAAATCAGAATAAATAGAAGTCTAGATGTCATGCGCAGCAGCATTTATACTCTGACTCAAAGTACTAAAAAAAAAAAAAGGAGGGCAAATTGGCCAGGAAGGCGAAGCAGTATTAGTGATAGCGAAGTAGAAGACAATTACACGAAGGAAGATTCTTACCGTGTAAATCCGTGTAAGCATCGCACCCGTACGTGTAAGGGTCACAGCGCCAACTTGACAGCCAATATTTTAAAAAAAATTTGTCGCAGTTCACCCGAAAGGCGAAGCACCAATTGCGATAGCAAATTAGTAAAGAGCTATACGGAGTAAGGATAGTAGTTTTATCAGCTGTACAAACTTGGACATGCAGCAGCACCAGAAACGCGCAGAACTATTGTAGACGCCTTCGGCGTTTTGCCCGCGTTCGCACCGAACGCGCGCGGCGTTTTTAGATAAATACGTATTTGGTACCGCAGCTAAAGGTCGCCTCCCCTCCATCCCTCCCGTCCCCCCCCCCCCCCCCCCCCCCAGCCTTTCGCGCAGCGGAAAAAGTTGCATTTGCTCTCTATATATGGAAAGCAGGAAAGAGACACTTAATTCTGCAGCCCTTCAGGGAGCACGGCTCAGAACGCGCGTTTGCTCTCCGACGTGCGTTCGCTTCCCGTGAAAGCGCGCGTCCCTGGCGCCCTTTCACTCACACATACAGCGTCCGGAGCGCGGTGACGATTTCATCGCCGTTGACGTCATACGGAACCTCACGGCGACGGCGACGGCAGAAATCTGCTTTGGTGTGTTCATATAATTGCTATCGCAATGAAAAAGATATCCAACCGAGAAGCAATCACGTTCCGTACGCTGATTCTGATCGGGCTCAACAGCGAATTGTCGCGCGCAGCCTGCTTTCGCGCGTCGCTACTGGATGTCGAGAGGAGGCGATCGCGGAGGTTTACGGCGGATTTCATACTCGTAGTTGGAAAAATGAGGTCAAATGGCCCGGTCCCATGAAAGGCCAGTCAAAATTGCGACAGAAAAGTGCGGCTCTTGCACGAGTCTATACGTTAGTTATAGTGGTCATATAAATTGTAGTCAACATTCACTTAAAATTAAAATAGCAAGCATAGTGTAATGTACGGACCATGTATACCTGTAAATACCTCACTGGATGACCTCAAGCACTCGCTTTCACAACGAAATCATTATGAAGAACGCCGGCAGCGGTGGCGAACGGCTCGTACAGCCGCGCGATTCACCGCAACTCCGAAAATTAGATTCATCTTCATTATCTGCCTATTTTTATGTCCACTACAGACGGCATCTGTCAGTGATCTGCAATGACCTCTGTCTCTTAACTCACTCTGCAACACTAGGGGCGCAGAAAAACAGCCCAGCAAGGAAGACAGCAGGCATGAAGTTAGCAGCCATCCCTGGTTGCCCTTTATCATTGCATCCACCAACGATTACCAACAATTAGATATGGCACGCGGGCCGCATAAGAGTCAGCCGCGCACAGTCATTCACAGCTACGGCAGGGCTAGAGGAGAAGACGCGTGCTCCTTCCCATTCACGTTTGATTACGTGACCCACAACGAACCCGAATATTGAGCGCGTGGGAAGATAATGCCCATCAAGCCGCCATCCTTTTCGGCTCAATGTTGCGTGCTTTTTCTCGCACCCACAGTGTATGGGTCGGTTATTTATGTGGCTTTTGGATGTAATACGGAACATCACGGCGACGACAACAACAAAAATTTGCCTGCAGTGTCAATATAATTGCATTCGCCATAAAGCGAGAAATAGAAAATTGTTAGCAAAGGATATATATATATATATATATATATATATATATATATATATATATATGCAGGTTTCGGAAAGCTGGTGACATGCAGATGAAATGCTACAGCGTTACCAGAAAAAAATTTGACCGGCCAGTGATGCGAACCCGCAACCTTCTGATGTCGAGTAAGACATGCTACCGTATCGCCACCGAGTCGTGACGTAAGCTTCAAATCCACATCTTTGTCCTTGCTGCATGAAACATGTGCTTATCTGAAATGTTCAATCGGTAGGCATTAATTCTGAATGCAGTGCAGATGATGCCTTTAACTTATAGCAATAATGTAGCCAGGTGAAATCCAGACGAAGGGTTTGTTGGGATGCCCGGGTCCCATGGCGGCGGACACGGAGGCAAAAGTCACGTCTGCGCATGCGCGTCAGGGGGAGAGGGTAACTTTCCTCTCGCAGGGAGCGCAAGTGGGTAGCGAGCGGCCGAGACCATTCGGTGAACAGCAGTCGGTGAGAACAGGCGGGCCCGTCGCCGCTCCCATAGTGCATAGCGTGGTTAACCAGTCGCGTTCGAGCCGCGGCCGCCAGTATTCCCCAGTTCGTAAGTCGAAACCCCTCTATTTACGTGTAGTGCTTATATTTTCTTGGTGCGAACCCTTAACGATGTGAATATCGGTACGAGGCCTGCTCGAAATGTTACTTGCAGGCGTAATAAATGCTGTCCGCGTGTCCACGCGGTTGTCGTGTACCGGGCCGCGGTGTTTGGGCAGGAATTCGCCAACCGCGGAACTAGGTGTGACCCCCAGCTCGTAAGTCAAAACCCCCTTGTTTACCTGGTGTATTATTTTCCTCGCGAGCTACCTTAATGATGTGAATATAGGTACCTGGCCTGCTCGAAGTGTTACTTGCCCTCGTAATAAATGCTGTCCAAGTGGTTGGCGTCTATTTTTTCCTCGAGCCTGAACCAGACCGCGGTTGATGGGCAGAAATGCGCCGACCGCGGGGCTAGGTATGCCGAGGCAGAGCTTCGATGCCTTCCCCCCAATATCCCGACAAGTTAAAGCGTTACCAGAAGGTAAAAAAAGCTTTATCGAGCTTGCAGCGGGGATCGCGGTGTATGGGCAGTCGTGCGCAGACCCCGGCGTGAGGTGTGCCAAGGCAGAGCGCCGATATCGCGACAAGTGAAAGCGTTACAAATCTCCGTCTTTGTCCTCACTGCATGCAATATATGCCTTTCTGAAATGTACAATCGGAACGTATTATTCTGAATGCTGTGCAGATGAACCCCTTAGCTTAAAGTAATAACGTAGCCGCGTGACATGCAGATGAAATGCTACAGCGTTACCAGAAAAAAATTTGACCGGCCAGTGATTCGAACCCGCAACCTTCTGATGTCGAGTAAGACATGCTACCGTATCGCCACCGAGTCGTGACGTAAGCTTCAAATCCACATCTTTGTCCTTGCTGCATGAAACATGTGCTTATCTGAAATGTTCAATCGGTAGGCATTCATTCTGAATGCAGTGCAGATGATGCCTTTAACTTATAGCAATAATGTAGCCAGGTGAAATCCAGACGAAGGGTTTGTTGGGATGCCCGGGTCCCATGGCGGCGGACACGGAGGCAAAAGTCACGTCTGCGCATGCGCGTCAGGGGGAGAGGGTAACTTTCCTCTCGCAGGGAGCGCAAGTGGGTAGCGAGCGGCCGAGACCATTCGGTGAACAGCAGTCGGTGAGAACAGGCGGGCCCGTCGCCGCTCCCATAGTGCATAGCGTGGTTAACCAGTCGCGTTCGTGCCGCGGCCGCCAGTATTCCCCAGTTCGTAAGTCGAAACCCCTCTATTTACGTGTAGTGCTTATATTTTCTTGGTGCGAACCCTTAACGATGTGAATATCGGTACGAGGCCTGCTCGAAATGTTACTTGCAGGCGTAATAAATGCTGTCCGCGTGTCCACGCGGTTGTCGTGTACCGGGCCGCGGTGTTTGGGCAGGAATTCGCCAACTGCGGAACTAGGTGTGACCCCCAGCTCGTAAGTCAAAACCCCCTTGTTTACCTGGTGTATTATTTTCCTCGCGAGCTACCTTAATGATGTGAATATAGGTACCTGGCCTGCTCGAAGTGTTACTTGCCCTCGTAATAAATGCTGTCCGAGTGTCCAAGTGGTTGGCGTCTATTTTTTCCTCGAGCCTGAACCAGACCGCGGTTGATGGGCAGAAATGCGCCGACCGCGGGGCTAGGTATGGCGAGGCAGAGCTTCGATGCCTTCCCCCCAATATCCCGACAAGTTAAAGCGTTACCAGAAGGTAAAAAAGCTTTATCGAGCTTGCAGCGGGGATCGCGGTGTATGGGCAGTCGTGCGCAGACCCCGGCGTGAGGTGTGCCAAGGCAGAGCGCCGATATCGCGACAAGTGAAAGCGTTACAAATCTCCGTCTTTGTCCTCACTGCATGCAATATATGCCTTTCTGAAATGTACAATCGGAACGTATTATTCTGAATGCTGTGCAGATGAACCCCTTAGCTTAAAGTAATAACGTAGCCGCGTGACATGCAGATGAAATGCTACAGCGTTACCAAAAAAAAATTTGACCGGCCAGTGATTCGAACCCGCAACCTTCTGATGTCGAGTAAGACATGCTACCGTATCGCCACCGAGTCGTGACGTAAGCTTCAAATCCACATCTTTGTCCTTGCTGCATGAAACATGTGCTTATCTGAAATGTTCAATCGGTAGGCATTCATTCTGAATGCAGTGCAGATGATGCCTTTAACTTATAGCAATAATGTAGCCAGGTGAAATCCAGACGAAGGGTTTGTTGGGATGCCCGGGTCCCATGGCGGCGGACACGGAGGCAAAAGTCACGTCTGCGCATGCGCGTCAGGGGGAGAGGGTAACTTTCCTCTCGCAGGGAGCGCAAGTGGGTAGCGAGCGGCCGAGACCATTCGGTGAACAGCAGTCGGTGAGAACAGGCGGGCCCGTCGCCGCTCCCATAGTGCATAGCGTGGTTAACCAGTCGCGTTCGTGCCGCGGCCGCCAGTATTCCCCAGTTCGTAAGTCGAAACCCATCTATTTACGTGTAGTGCTTATATTTTCTTGGTGCGAACCCTTAACGATGTGAATATCGGTACGAGGCCTGCTCGAAATGTTACTTGCAGGCGTAATAAATGCTGTCCGCGTGTCCACGCGGTTGTCGTGTACCGGGCCGCGGTGTTTGGGCAGGAATTCGCCAACCGCGGAACTAGGTGTGACCCCCAGCTCGTAAGTCAAACCCCCTTGTTTACCTGGTGTATTATTTTCCTCGCGAGCTACCTTAATGATGTGAATATAGGTACCTGGCCTGCTCGAAGTGTTACTTGCCCTCGTAATAAATGCTGTCCAAGTGGTTGGCGTCTATTTTTTCCTCGAGCCTGAACCAGACCGCGGTTGATGGGCAGAAATGCGCCGACCGCGGGCTAGGTATGCCGAGGCAGAGCTTCGATGCCTTCCCCCCAATATCCTGACAAGTTAAAGCGTTACCAGAAGGTAAAAAAAGCTTTATCGAGCTTGCAGCGGGGATCGCGGTGTATGGGCAGTCGTGCGCAGACCCCGGCGTGAGGTGTGCCAAGGCAGAGCGCCGATATCGCGACAAGTGAAAGCGTTACAAATCTCCGTCTTTGTCCTCACTGCATGCAATATATGCCTTTCTGAAATGTACAATCGGAACGTATTATTCTGAATGCTGTGCAGATGAACCCCTTAGCTTAAAGTAATAACGTAGCCGCGTGACATGCAGATGAAATGCTACAGCGTTACCAGAAAAAAATTTGACCGGCCAGTGATTCGAACCCGCAACCTTCTGATGTCGAGTAAGACATGCTACCGTATCGCCACCGAGTCGTGACGTAAGCTTCAAATCCACATCTTTGTCCTTGCTGCATGAAACATGTGCTTATCTGAAATGTTCAATCGGTAGGCATTAATTCTGAATGCAGTGCAGATGATGCCTTTAACTTATAGCAATAATGTAGCCAGGTGAAATCCAGACGAAGGGTTTGTTGGGATGCCCGGGTCCCATGGCGGCGGACACGGAGGCAAAAGTCACGTCTGCGCATGCGCGTCAGGGGGAGAGGGTAACTTTCCTCTCGCAGGGAGCGCAAGTGGGTAGCGAGCGGCCGAGACCATTCGGTGAACAGCAGTCGGTGAGAACAGGCGGGCCCGTCGCCGCTCCCATAGTGCATAGCGTGGTTAACCAGTCGCGTTCGTGCCGCGGCCGCCAGTATTCCCCAGTTCGTAAGTCGAAACCCCTCTATTTACGTGTAGTGCTTATATTTTCTTGGTGCGAACCCTTAACGATGTGAATATCGGTACGAGGCCTGCTCGAAATGTTACTTGCAGGCGTAATAAATGCTGTCCGCGTGTCCACGCGGTTGTCGTGTACCGGGCCGCGGTGTTTGGGCAGGAATTCGCCAACCGCGGAACTAGGTGTGACCCCCAGCTCGTAAGTCAAAACCCCCTTGTTTACCTGGTGTATTATTTTCCTCGCGAGCTACCTTAATGATGTGAATATAGGTACCTGGCCTGCTCGAAGTGTTACTTGCCCTCGTAATAAATGCTGTCCAGTGGTTGGCGTCTATTTTTTCCTCGAGCTGAACCAGACCGCGGTTCATGGGCAGAAATGCGCCGACCGCGGGCTAGGTATGCCGAGGCAGAGCTTCGATGCCTTCCCCCAATATCCCGA